>NW_026779685.1:0-80000 GCF_030144855.1 Hypanus sabinus
CAGGATGAAGGGGGACGGGCAGGAGAGTCCCCACAGGAGGATGGGGGACGGGCAGGAGAGTCCCCACAGGAGGATGGGGGACGGGCAGGAGAGATCACACAGGAGGAAGGGGGATGGGCAGGAGATCCCACAGGAGGAAGGGGGACGGGTAGGGGAGTTCCCACAGGAGGAAGGGGGACGGGGAGGGGAGATCCCAAAGGAGGAAGAGGGACGGGGAGCTGAGATCCCACAGGAGGAAGGGGGACGGGAAGGGGAGACCCCACAGGAGGAGTGGGGACGGGGAGGGGAGATCCCACAGGAGGAGCGGGGACGGGGAGGGGAGACCCCACAGGTGGAAGAGGGACGGAGCCGAGAGACCCCACAGGAGGAAGGGGGACGGGGAGGAGAGACCCCACAGGAGGAAGGGGGACGGGGAGGAGAGACCCCAAAGGAGAAAGGGGGACGGGGAGGAGAGACCCCACAGGGGAAAGGAGACGGGGAGGAGAGACCCCACAGGGGAAAGGGGGACGGGGAGGAGAGACCCCACAAGGGGTAGCGGGACGGGGAGGGGAGATCCCACAGGGGGAAGGGGGACGGGGAGCTGAGATCCCACAGGAGGAAGGGGGACGGTGCCGAGAGACCGCACAGGACGAAGGGGGACGTGGAGGAGAGACCCCACAGGAGGAAGGGGGACGGGGAGGAGAGATCCCACAGGAGGAAGGAGGAAGGGTACGAGATCCCACAGGAGGAAGGGGGACGGGGGGGAGGGATCCCACAGGGGGAAGCGAGACGGGGGGAGAGTCCCCACAGGGGGAAGGGGGACGGGGAGGAGATACCACACAGCGGAAAGGGGACGGGGAGGAGAGACCCCAAAGGGGGAAGGGGGACGGGGAGGAGAGACCCCACAGTGGGTAGGGGGATGGGGAGGGGAGATCCCACAGGGGGAAGGGGGACAGGGAGGGGAGATCCCACAGGGGGAAGGGGGACAGGGAGGGGAGATCCCACAGGGGGTAGGGGCACGGGGAGCCCACAGGGGGAAGGGGGACGTGGAGGAGAGAGCCCACAGGAGGAAGGGGGACAGGGAGGAGAGACCCCACAGGAGGAAGGGGGACGGGGAGGAGAGACCCCACAGGAGGAAGGGGGACGGGGCCGAGAGACCCCACAGGAGGAAGAGTGACGGGGAGGAGATATCCCACAGGAGGAAGGGGGACGGGGAGGTGATATCCCACTGGAGGAAGGGGGAAGGGGACGAGATCCCACAGGAGGAAGGGGGAAGGGGACGAGATCCCACAGGAGGAAGGGGGACGGGGCCGAGAGACCACTCAGACGGAAGGGGGTCGGGGAGGAGAGACCCCACAGGAGGAATGGGGACGGGGCCGAGAGATCCCACAGGGGGAAGGGAGACGGGCAGGAGAGACCCCACAGGAGGAAGGGGGACGGGGAGGAGAGACCCCACAGGAGGAAGGGGGACGGGGAGGAGAGTCCCCACAGGCGGAAGGGGGACGGGGAGGAGAGACACCACAGGAGGAAGGGGGACGGGGAGGAGAGACCCCACAGGTGGAATGGGGACGGGGAGGAGAGACCCCACAGGAGGAAGGGGGACGGGCAGGAGAGACCCCACAGGAGGAAGGGGGACGGGGAGGAGAGACCCCACAGGAGGAAGGGAGACGGGCAGGAGAGACCCCACAGGAGGAAGGGGGACGGGGAGGAGAGATCCCACAGGAGGAAGGGGGACGGGGAGGAGAGTCCCCACAGGCGGAAGGGGGTCGGGGAGGAGAGACCCCACAGGAGGAAGGGGGACGGGCAGGAGAGACCCCACAGGAGGAAGGGGGATGGGCAGGAGAGACCCCACAGGAGGAAGGGGTACGGGCAGGAGAGATCCCACAGGAGGAAGGGGGACGGGGAGGGGAGATCCCAAAGGAGGAAGGGGGATGGGGAGCTGAGATCCCACAGGAGGAAGGGGGACGGGGAGGGGAGACCCCACAGGAGGAAGGGGGACGGGGAGCGGAGATCCCACAGGAGGAAGGGGGACGGGGAGGGCAGACCCCACAGGAGGAAGGGTGACGGGGAGGATAGACCCCACAGGAGGAAGAGGGACGGAGCCGAGAGACCCCACAGGAGGAAGGGGGACGGGGAGGAGAGAGCCCACAGGAGAAAGGGGGGAGGAGAGATCCCACAGGAGGAAGGAGGAAGGGGACGAGACCCCACAGGAGGAAGGGGGAGTGGCCGAGAGAACCCACAGGCGGAAGGGGGTCGGGGAGGAGAGACCCCACAGGAGGAAGGGGGACGGGGAGGAGAGACCCCAAAGGAGAAAGGGGGACGGGGAGGAGATACCCCAAAGGAGGAAGGGGGACGGGGCCGAGAGACCCCACAGGAGGAAGGGGGACGGGGAGGAGAGATCCCACAGGAGGAAGATGGACGGGGCCGAGAGATCCCACAGGGGGAAGGTGGACGAGGAAAAGATCCCACAGGAGGAAGGGGGACCGGAAGGAGAGACCCCACAGGAGGAAGGGGAACGGGCAGGAGAGACCCCACAGGAGTAAGGGCGACGGGGAGGAGAGACCCCTCAGGAGGAAGGGGGACGGGGAGGAGAGACCCCACAGGCGGAAGGGGGACGGGGACAAGATCCCACAGGAGGAAGGGGGACGGGGTGGAGAGATACCACAGGAGTCAGGGGGACGGGGAGCAGAGATCCCACAGGAGGAAGGGGGACGGGGAGGAGAGATCCCACAGGCGGAAGGTGGACGGGGAAGAGAGATTCCACAGGAGGAAGGGGGACGCGCAGGAGAGACCCCACAGGAGGAAGTGCGACGGGGAGGGGAGACCCCACAGGAGGAAGGGGGACTGGGAGGAGGGAACCCACAGGAGGAAGGGGGACGAGGAGGAGATATCCCACAGGAGGAAGGGGGACGGGGAGGTGATATCCCACTGGAGGAAGGGGGAAGGGGACGAGATCCCACAGGAGGAAGGGGGAAGGGGACGAGATCCCACAGGAGGAAGGGGGACGGGGCCGAGAGACCCCTCAGACGGAAGGGGGTCGGGGAGGAGAGACCCCACAGGAGGAATGGGGACGGGGCCGAGAGATCCCACAGGGGGAAGGGAGACGGGCAGGAGAGACCCCACAGGAGGAAGGGGGACGGGGAGGAGAGACCCCACAGGAGGAAGGGGGACGGGGAGGAGAGACCCCACAGGAGGAAGGGGGACGGGGAGGAGAGACCCCACAGGTGGAATGGGGACGGGGAGGAGAGACCCCACAGGAGGAAGGGGGACGGGCAGGAGAGACCCCACAGGAGGAAGGGGGACGGGGAGGAGAGACCCCACAGGAGGAAGGGAGACTGGCAGGAGAGACCCCACAGGAGGAAGGGGGACTGGGAGGAGAGACCCCACAGGAGGAAGGGGGACGGGGAGGAGAGTCCCCACAGGCGGAAGGGGGTCGGGGAGGAGAGACACCACAGGAGGAAGGGGGACGGGGAGGAGAGACCCCACAGGTGGAATGGGGACGGGGAGGAGAGACCCCACAGGAGGAAGAGGGACGGGCAGGAGAGACCCCACAGGAGTAAGGGCGACGGGGAGGAGAGACCCCTCAGGAGGAAGGGGGACGGGGAGGAGAGACCCCACAGGCGGAAGGGGGACGGGGACAAGATCCCACAGGAGGAAGGGGGACGGGGTGGAGAGATACCACAGGAGTCAGGGGGACGGGGAGCAGAGATCCCACAGGAGGAAGGGGGACGGGGAGGAGAGATCCCACAGGCGGAAGGTGGACGGGGAAGAGAGATTCCACAGGAGGAAGGAGGAAGGGTACGAGATCCCACAGGAGGAAGGGGGACGGGGGGGAGGGATCCCACAGGGGGAAGCGAGACGGGGGGAGAGTCCCCACAGGGGGAAGGGGGACGGGGAGGAGATACCACACAGCGGAAAGGGGACGGGGAGGAGAGACCCCAAAGGGGGAAGGGGGACGGGGAGGAGAGACCCCACAGTGGGTAGGGGGATGGGGAGGGGAGATCCCACAGGGGGAAGGGGGACAGGGAGGGGAGATCCCACAGGGGGAAGGGGGACAGGGAGGGGAGATCCCACAGGGGGTAGGGGCACGGGGAGCCCACAGGGGGAAGGGGGACGTGGAGGAGAGAGCCCACAGGAGGAAGGGGGACAGGGAGGAGAGACCCCACAGGAGGAAGGGGGACGGGGAGGAGAGACCCCACAGGAGGAAGGGGGACGGGGCCGAGAGACCCCACAGGAGGAAGAGTGACGGGGAGGAGATATCCCACAGGAGGAAGGGGGACGGGGAGGTGATATCCCACTGGAGGAAGGGGGAAGGGGACGAGATCCCACAGGAGGAAGGGGGAAGGGGACGAGATCCCACAGGAGGAAGGGGGACGGGGCCGAGAGACCACTCAGACGGAAGGGGGTCGGGGAGGAGAGACCCCACAGGAGGAATGGGGACGGGGCCGAGAGATCCCACAGGGGGAAGGGAGACGGGCAGGAGAGACCCCACAGGAGGAAGGGGGACGGGGAGGAGAGACCCCACAGGAGGAAGGGGGACGGGGAGGAGAGTCCCCACAGGCGGAAGGGGGACGGGGAGGAGAGACACCACAGGAGGAAGGGGGACGGGGAGGAGAGACCCCACAGGTGGAATGGGGACGGGGAGGAGAGACCCCACAGGAGGAAGGGGGACGGGCAGGAGAGACCCCACAGGAGGAAGGGGGACGGGGAGGAGAGACCCCACAGGAGGAAGGGAGACGGGCAGGAGAGACCCCACAGGAGGAAGGGGGACGGGGAGGAGAGATCCCACAGGAGGAAGGGGGACGGGGAGGAGATTCCCCACAGGCGGAAGGGGGTCGGGGAGGAGAGACCCCACAGGAGGAAGGGGGACGGGCAGGAGAGACCCCACAGGAGGAAGGGGGATGGGCAGGAGAGACCCCACAGGAGGAAGGGGTACGGGCAGGAGAGATCCCACAGGAGGAAGGGGGACGGGGAGGGGAGATCCCAAAGGAGGAAGGGGGACGGGGAGCTGAGATCCCACAGGAGGAAGGGGGACGGGGAGGGGAGACCCCACAGGAGGAAGGGGGACGGGGAGCGGAGATCCCACAGGAGGAAGGGGGACGGGGAGGGCCGACCCCACAGGAGGAAGGGTGACGGGGAGGATAGACCCCACAGGAGGAAGAGGGACGGAGCCGAGAGACCCCACAGGAGGAAGGGGGACGGGGAGGAGAGAGCCCACAGGAGAAAGGGGGGAGGAGAGATCCCACAGGAGGAAGGAGGAAGGGGACGAGACCCCACAGGAGGAAGGGGGAGTGGCCGAGAGAACCCACAGGCGGAAGGGGGTCGGGGAGGAGAGACCCCACAGGAGGAAGGGGGACGGGGAGGAGAGACCCCAAAGGAGAAAGGGGGACGGGGAGGAGATACCCCACAGGAGGAAGATGGACGGGGCCGAGAGATCCCACAGGGGGAAGGTGGACGAGGAAAAGATCCCACAGGAGGAAGGGGGACCGGAAGGAGAGACCCCACAGGAGGAAGGGGAACGGGCAGGAGAGACCCCACAGGAGTAAGGGCGACGGGGAGGAGAGACCCCTCAGGAGGAAGGGGGACGGGGAGGAGAGACCCCACAGGCGGAAGGGGGACGGGGACAAGATCCCACAGGAGGAAGGGGAACGGGGAGGAGAGATCCCACAGGCGGAAGGTGGACGGGGAAGAGAGATTCCACTGGAGGAAGGGGGACGCGCAGGAGAGACCCCACAGGAGGAAGTGCGACGGGGAGGAGAGACCCCACAGGAGGAAGGGGGACTGGGAGGAGGGAACCCACAGGAGGAAGGGGGACGGGGAGGAGGTCCCACAGGAGGAAGGGGGACGGGGAGGTTCCCACAGGAGGAAGGGGGACGGGGAGGAGATATCCCACAGGAGGAAGGGGGACGGGGAGGTGATATCCCACTGGAGGAAGGGGGAAGGGGACGAGATCCCACAGGAGGAAGGGGGAAGGGGACGAGATCCCACAGAAGGGGGACGGGGCCGAGAGACCCCTCAGACGGAAGGGGGTCGGGGAGGAGAGACCCCACAGGAGGAATGGGGACGGGGCCGAGAGATCCCACAGGGGGAAGGGAGACGGGCAGGAGAGACCCCACAGGAGGAAGGGGGACGGGGAGGAGAGACCCCACAGGAGGAAGGGGGACGGGGAGGAGAGACACCAAAGGAGGAAGGGGGACGGGGAGGAGAGACCCCACAGGTGGAATGGGGACGGGGAGGAGAGACCCCACAGGAGGAAGGGGGACGGGCAGGAGAGACCCCACAGGAGGAAGGGGGACGGGGAGGAGAGACCCCACAGGAGGAAGGGAGACTGGCAGGAGAGACCCCACAGGAGGAAGGGGGACTGGGAGGAGAGACCCCACAGGAGGAAGGGGGACGGGGAGGAGAGTCCCCACAGGCGGAAGGGGGTCGGGGAGGAGAGACACCACAGGAGGAAGGGGGACGGGGAGGAGAGACCCCACAGGTGGAATGGGGACGGGGAGGAGAGACCCCACAGGAGGAAGAGGGACGGGCAGGAGAGACCCCACAGGAGGAAGGGGGACGGGCAGGAGAGACCCCACAGGAGGAAGGGTTACGGGCAGGAGTGATCCCACAGGAGGAAGGGGGACTGGGAGGGGAGATCCCACAGGAGGAAGGGGGACGGGGAGGGGAGATCCCACAGGAGGAAGGGGGACGGGGAGCTGAGATCCCACAGGAGGAAGGGGGACCGGGAGGGGAGACCCCACAGGAGGAAGGGGGACGGGGAGGGGAGATCCCACAGGAGGAAGGGTGACGGGGAGGATAGACCCCACAGGAGGAAGCGGGACGGAGCCGAGAGACCCCACAGGAGGAAGGGGGACGGGGAGGAGAGAGCCCACAGGAGGAAGGGGGAAGGGGAGGAGAGATCCCACAGGAGGAAGGAGGAAGGGGACGAGACCCCACAGGAGGAAGGGGGAGTGGCCGAGAGACCCCACAGGCGGAAGGGGGTCGGGGAGGAGAGACCCCACAGGAGGAAGTGGGACGGGGAGGAGAGACCCCAAAGGAGAAAGGGGGACGGGGAGGAGATACCCCAAAGGAGGAAGGGGGACGGGGCCGAGAGACCCCACAGGAGGAAGGGGGACGGGGAGGAGAGATCCCACAGGAGGAAGATGGACGGGGCCGAGAGATCCCACAGGGGGAAGGTGGACGAGGAAAAGATCCCACAGGAGGAAGGGGGACCGGAAGGAGAGACCCCACAGGAGGAAGGGGAACGGGCAGGAGAGACCCCACAGGAGTAAGGGCGACGGGGAGGAGAGACCCCTCAGGAGGAAGGGGGACGGGGAGGAGAGACCCCACAGGCGGAAGGGGGACGGGGACAAGATCCCACAGGAGGAAGGGGGACGGGGTGGAGAGATACCACAGGAGTCAGGGGGACGGGGAGCAGAGATCCCACAGGAGGAAGGGGGACGGGGAGGAGAGATCCCACAGGCGGAAGGTGGACGGGGAAGAGAGATTCCACAGGAGGAAGGGGGACGCGCAGGAGAGACCCCACAGGAGGAAGTGCGACGGGGAGGGGAGACCCCACAGGAGGAAGGGGGACTGGGAGGAGGGAACCCACAGGAGGAAGGGGGACGGGGAGGAGATATCCCACAGGAGGAAGGGGGACGGGGAGGTGATATCCCACTGGAGGAAGGGGGAAGGGGACGAGATCCCACAGGAGGAAGGGGGAAGGGGACGAGATCCCACAGGAGGAAGGGGGACGGGGCCGATAGACCCCTCAGACGGAAGGGGGTCGGGGAGGAGAGACCCCACAGGAGGAATGGGGACGGGGCCGAGAGATCCCACAGGGGGAAGGGAGACGGGCAGGAGAGACCCCACAGGAGGAAGGGGGACGGGGAGGAGAGACCCCACAGGAGGAAGGGGGACGGGGAGGAGAGACCCCACAGGAGGAAGGGGGACGGGGAGGAGAGACCCCACAGGTGGAATGGGGACGGGGAGGAGAGACCCCACAGGAGGAAGGGGGACGGGCAGGAGAGACCCCACAGGAGGAAGGGGGACGGGGAGGAGAGACCCCACAGGAGGAAGGGAGACTGGCAGGAGAGACCCCACAGGAGGAAGGGGGACTGGGAGGAGAGACCCCACCGGAGGAAGGGGGACGGGGAGGAGAGTCCCCACAGGCGGAAGGGGGTCGGGGAGGAGAGACACCACAGGAGGAAGGGGGACGGGGAGGAGAGACCCCACAGGTGGAATGGGGACGGGGAGGAGAGACCCCACAGGAGGAAGAGGGAC
Organism: Hypanus sabinus; assembly: GCF_030144855.1. Taxonomy (NCBI): domain Eukaryota; kingdom Metazoa; phylum Chordata; class Chondrichthyes; order Myliobatiformes; family Dasyatidae; genus Hypanus; species Hypanus sabinus. The sequence goes on from NW_026779685.1 coordinate 8,245, forward strand.
GGGCAGGAGAGACCCCACAGGAGGAAGGGGGATGGGCAGGAGAGACCCCACAGGAGGAAGGGTTACGGGCAGGAGAGATCCCACAGGAAGAAGGGGGACTGGGAGGGGAGATCCCACAGGAGGAAGGGGGACGTGGAGGGGAGATCCCAAAGGAGGAAGGGGGACGGGGAGCTGAGATCCCACAGGAGGAAGGGGGACGGGGAGGGGAGACCCCACAGGAGGAAGGGGGACGGGGAGCGGAGATCCCACAGGAGGAAGGGGGACGGGGAGGGCAGACCCCACAGGAGGAAGGGTGACGGGGAGGATAGACCCCACAGGAGGAAGAGGGACGGAGCCGAGAGACCCCACAGGAGGAAGGGGGACGGGGAGGAGAGAGCCCACAGGAGAAAGGGGGAAGGGGAGGAGAGATCCCACAGGAGGAAGGAGGAAGGGGACGAGACCCCACAGGAGGAAGGGGGAGTGGCCGAGAGACCCCACAGGCGGAAGGGGGTCGGGGAGGAGAGACCCCACAGGAGGAAGTGGGACGGGGAGGAGAGACCCCAAAGGAGAAAGGGGGACGGGGAGGAGATACCCCAAAGGGGGAAGGGGGACGGGGCCGAGAGACCCCACAGGAGGAAGGGGGACGGGGAGGAGAGATCCCACAGGAGGAAGATGGACGGGGCCGAGAGATCCCACAGGGGGAAGGTGGACGAGGAAAAGATCCCACAGGAGGAAGGGGGACCGGAAGCAGAGACCCCACAGGAGGAAGGGGGACGGGCAGGAGAGACCCCACAGGAGTAAGGGCGACGGGGAGGAGAGACCCCTCAGGAGGAAGGGGGACGGGGAGGAGAGACCCCACAGGCGGAAGGGGGACGGGGACAAGATCCCACAGGAGGAAGGGGGACGGGGTGGAGAGATACCACAGGAGTCAGGGGGACGGGGAGCAGAGATCCCACAGGAGGAAGGGGGACGGGGAGGAGAGATCCCACAGGCGGAAGGTGGACGGGGAAGAGAGATTCCACAGGAGGAAGGAGGAAGGGTACGAGATCCCACAGGAGGAAGGGGGACGGGGGGGAGGGATCCCACAGGGGGAAGCGAGACGGGGGGAGAGTCCCCACAGGGGGAAGGGGGACGGGGAGGAGATACCACACAGCGGAAAGGGGACGGGGAGGAGAGACCCCAAAGGGGGAAGGGGGACGGGGAGGAGAGACCCCACAGTGGGTAGGGGGATGGGGAGGGGAGATCCCACAGGGGGAAGGGGGACAGGGAGGGGAGATCCCACAGGGGGAAGGGGGACAGGGAGGGGAGATCCCACAGGGGGTAGGGGCACGGGGAGCCCACAGGGGGAAGGGGGACGTGGAGGAGAGAGCCCACAGGAGGAAGGGGGACAGGGAGGAGAGACCCCACAGGAGGAAGGGGGACGGGGAGGAGAGACCCCACAGGAGGAAGGGGGACGGGGCCGAGAGACCCCACAGGAGGAAGAGTGACGGGGAGGAGATATCCCACAGGAGGAAGGGGGACGGGGAGGTGATATCCCACTGGAGGAAGGGGGAAGGGGACGAGATCCCACAGGAGGAAGGGGGAAGGGGACGAGATCCCACAGGAGGAAGGGGGACGGGGCCGAGAGACCACTCAGACGGAAGGGGGTCGGGGAGGAGAGACCCCACAGGAGGAATGGGGACGGGGCCGAGAGATCCCACAGGGGGAAGGGAGACGGGCAGGAGAGACCCCACAGGAGGAAGGGGGACGGGGAGGAGAGACCCCACAGGAGGAAGGGGGACGGGGAGGAGAGTCCCCACAGGCGGAAGGGGGACGGGGAGGAGAGACACCACAGGAGGAAGGGGGACGGGGAGGAGAGACCCCACAGGTGGAATGGGGACGGGGAGGAGAGACCCCACAGGAGGAAGGGGGACGGGCAGGAGAGACCCCACAGGAGGAAGGGGGACGGGGAGGAGAGACCCCACAGGAGGAAGGGAGACGGGCAGGAGAGACCCCACAGGAGGAAGGGGGACGGGGAGGAGAGATCCCACAGGAGGAAGGGGGACGGGGAGGAGATTCCCCACAGGCGGAAGGGGGTCGGGGAGGAGAGACCCCACAGGAGGAAGGGGGACGGGCAGGAGAGACCCCACAGGAGGAAGGGGGATGGGCAGGAGAGACCCCACAGGAGGAAGGGGTACGGGCAGGAGAGATCCCACAGGAGGAAGGGGGACGGGGAGGGGAGATCCCAAAGGAGGAAGGGGGACGGGGAGCTGAGATCCCACAGGAGGAAGGGGGACGGGGAGGGGAGACCCCACAGGAGGAAGGGGGACGGGGAGCGGAGATCCCACAGGAGGAAGGGGGACGGGGAGGGCCGACCCCACAGGAGGAAGGGTGACGGGGAGGATAGACCCCACAGGAGGAAGAGGGACGGAGCCGAGAGACCCCACAGGAGGAAGGGGGACGGGGAGGAGAGAGCCCACAGGAGAAAGGGGGGAGGAGAGATCCCACAGGAGGAAGGAGGAAGGGGACGAGACCCCACAGGAGGAAGGGGGAGTGGCCGAGAGAACCCACAGGCGGAAGGGGGTCGGGGAGGAGAGACCCCACAGGAGGAAGGGGGACGGGGAGGAGAGACCCCAAAGGAGAAAGGGGGACGGGGAGGAGATACCCCACAGGAGGAAGATGGACGGGGCCGAGAGATCCCACAGGGGGAAGGTGGACGAGGAAAAGATCCCACAGGAGGAAGGGGGACCGGAAGGAGAGACCCCACAGGAGGAAGGGGAACGGGCAGGAGAGACCCCACAGGAGTAAGGGCGACGGGGAGGAGAGACCCCTCAGGAGGAAGGGGGACGGGGAGGAGAGACCCCACAGGCGGAAGGGGGACGGGGACAAGATCCCACAGGAGGAAGGGGAACGGGGAGGAGAGATCCCACAGGCGGAAGGTGGACGGGGAAGAGAGATTCCACAGGAGGAAGGGGGACGCGCAGGAGAGACCCCACAGGAGGAAGTGCGACGGGGAGGAGAGACCCCACAGGAGGAAGGGGGACTGGGAGGAGGGAACCCACAGGAGGAAGGGGGACGGGGAGGAGGTCCCACAGGAGGAAGGGGGACGGGGAGGTTCCCACAGGAGGAAGGGGGACGGGGAGGAGATATCCCACAGGAGGAAGGGGGACGGGGAGGTGATATCCCACTGGAGGAAGGGGGAAGGGGACGAGATCCCACAGGAGGAAGGGGGAAGGGGACGAGATCCCACAGAAGGGGGACGGGGCCGAGAGACCCCTCAGACGGAAGGGGGTCGGGGAGGAGAGACCCCACAGGAGGAATGGGGACGGGGCCGAGAGATCCCACAGGGGGAAGGGAGACGGGCAGGAGAGACCCCACAGGAGGAAGGGGGACGGGGAGGAGAGACCCCACAGGAGGAAGGGGGACGGGGAGGAGAGACACCAAAGGAGGAAGGGGGACGGGGAGGAGAGACCCCACAGGTGGAATGGGGACGGGGAGGAGAGACCCCACAGGAGGAAGGGGGACGGGCAGGAGAGACCCCACAGGAGGAAGGGGGACGGGGAGGAGAGACCCCACAGGAGGAAGGGAGACTGGCAGGAGAGACCCCACAGGAGGAAGGGGGACTGGGAGGTGAGACCCCACAGGAGGAAGGGGGACGGGGAGGAGAGTCCCCACAGGCGGAAGGGGGTCGGGGAGGAGAGACACCACAGGAGGAAGGGGGACGGGGAGGAGAGACCCCACAGGTGGAATGGGGACGGGGAGGAGAGACCCCACAGGAGGAAGAGGGACGGGCAGGAGAGACCCCACAGGAGGAAGGGGGATGGGCAGGAGAGACCCCACAGGAGGAAGGGTTACGGGCAGGAGAGATCCCACAGGAAGAAGGGGGACTGGGAGGGGAGATCCCACAGGAGGAAGGGGGACGTGGAGGGGAGATCCCAAAGGAGGAAGGGGGACGGGGAGCTGAGATCCCACAGGAGGAAGGGGGACGGGGAGGGGAGACCCCACAGGAGGAAGGGGGACGGGGAGCGGAGATCCCACAGGAGGAAGGGGGACGGGGAGGGCAGACCCCACAGGAGGAAGGGTGACGGGGAGGATAGACCCCACAGGAGGAAGAGGGACGGAGCCGAGAGACCCCACAGGAGGAAGGGGGACGGGGAGGAGAGAGCCCACAGGAGAAAGGGGGAAGGGGAGGAGAGATCCCACAGGAGGAAGGAGGAAGGGGACGAGACCCCACAGGAGGAAGGGGGAGTGGCCGAGAGACCCCACAGGCGGAAGGGGGTCGGGGAGGAGAGACCCCACAGGAGGAAGTGGGACGGGGAGGAGAGACCCCAAAGGAGAAAGGGGGACGGGGAGGAGATACCCCAAAGGGGGAAGGGGGACGGGGCCGAGAGACCCCACAGGAGGAAGGGGGACGGGGAGGAGAGATCCCACAGGAGGAAGATGGACGGGGCCGAGAGATCCCACAGGGGGAAGGTGGACGAGGAAAAGATCCCACAGGAGGAAGGGGGACCGGAAGGAGAGACCCCACAGGAGGAAGGGGGACGGGCAGGAGAGACCCCACAGGAGTAAGGGCGACGGGGAGGAGAGACCCCTCAGGAGGAAGGGGGACGGGGAGGAGAGACCCCACAGGCGGAAGGGGGACGGGGACAAGATCCCACAGGAGGAAGGGGGACGGGGTGGAGAGATACCACAGGAGTCAGGGGGACGGGGAGCAGAGATCCCACAGGAGGAAGGGGGACGGGGAGGAGAGATCCCACAGGCGGAAGGTGGACGGGGAAGAGAGATTCCACAGGAGGAAGGAGGAAGGGTACGAGTTCCCACAGGAGGAAGGGGGACGGGGGGGAGGGATCCCACAGGGGGAAGCGAGACGGGGGGAGAGTCCCCACAGGGGGAAGGGGGACGGGGAGGAGATACCACACAGCGGAAAGGGGACGGGGAGGAGAGACCCCAAAGGGGGAAGGGGGACGGGGAGGAGAGACCCCACAGTGGGTAGGGGGATGGGGAGGGGAGATCCCACAGGGGGAAGGGGGACAGGGAGGGGAGATCCCACAGGGGGTAGGGGCACGGGGAGCCCACAGGGGGAAGGGGGACGTGGAGGAGAGAGCCCACAGGAGGAAGGGGGACAGGGAGGAGAGACCCCACAGGAGGAAGGGGGACGGGGAGGAGAGACCCCACAGGAGGAAGGGGGACGGGGCCGAGAGACCCCACAGGAGGAAGAGTGACGGGGAGGAGATATCCCACAGGAGGAAGGGGGACGGGGAGGTGATATCCCACTGGAGGAAGGGGGAAGGGGACGAGATCCCACAGGAGGAAGGGGGAAGGGGACGAGATCCCACAGGAGGAAGGGGGACGGGGCCGAGAGACCACTCAGACGGAAGGGGGTCGGGGAGGAGAGACCCCACAGGAGGAATGGGGACGGGGCCGAGAGATCCCACAGGGGGAAGGGAGACGGGCAGGAGAGACCCCACAGGAGGAAGGGGGACGGGGAGGAGAGACCCCACAGGAGGAAGGGGGACGGGGAGGAGAGTCCCCACAGGCGGAAGGGGGACGGGGAGGAGAGACACCACAGGAGGAAGGGGGACGGGGAGGAGAGACCCCACAGGTGGAATGGGGACGGGGAGGAGAGACCCCACAGGAGGAAGGGGGACGGGCAGGAGAGACCCCACAGGAGGAAGGGGGACGGGGAGGAGAGACCCCAGAGGAGGAAGGGAGACGGGCAGGAGAGACCCCACAGGAGGAAGGGGGACGGGGAGGAGAGATCCCACAGGAGGAAGGGGGACGGGGAGGAGATTCCCCACAGGCGGAATGGGGTCGGGGAGGAGAGACCCCACAGGAGGAAGGGGGACGGGCAGGAGAGACCCCACAGGAGGAAGGGGGATGGGCAGGAGAGACCCCACAGGAGGAAGGGGTACGGGCAGGAGAGATCCCACAGGAGGAAGGGGGACGGGGAGGGGAGATCCCAAAGGAGGAAGGGGGACGGGGAGCTGAGATCCCACAGGAGGAAGGGGGACGGGGAGGGGAGACCCCACAGGAGGAAGGGGGACGGGGAGCGGAGATCCCACAGGAGGAAGGGGGACGGGGAGGGCCGACCCCACAGGAGGAAGGGTGACGGGGAGGATAGACCCCACAGGAGGAAGAGGGACGGAGCCGAGAGACCCCACAGGAGGAAGGGGGACGGGGAGGAGAGAGCCCACAGGAGAAAGGGGGGAGGAGAGATCCCACAGGAGGAAGGAGGAAGGGGACGAGACCCCACAGGAGGAAGGGGGAGTGGCCGAGAGAACCCACAGGCGGAAGGGGGTCGGGGAGGAGAGACCCCACAGGAGGAAGGGGGACGGGGAGGAGAGACCCCAAAGGAGAAAGGGGGACGGGGAGGAGATACCCCACAGGAGGAAGATGGACGGGGCCGAGAGATCCCACAGGGGGAAGGTGGACGAGGAAAAGATCCCACAGGAGGAAGGGGGACCGGAAGGAGAGACCCCACAGGAGGAAGGGGAACGGGCAGGAGAGACCCCACAGGAGTAAGGGCGACGGGGAGGAGAGACCCCTCAGGAGGAAGGGGGACGGGGAGGAGAGACCCCACAGGCGGAAGGGGGACGGGGACAAGATCCCACAGGAGGAAGGGGAACGGGGAGGAGAGATCCCACAGGCGGAAGGTGGACGGGGAAGAGAGATTCCACAGGAGGAAGGGGGACGCGCAGGAGAGACCCCACAGGAGGAAGTGCGACGGGGAGGAGAGACCCCACAGGAGGAAGGGGGACTGGGAGGAGGGAACCCACAGGAGGAAGGGGGACGGGGAGGAGGTCCCACAGGAGGAAGGGGGACGGGGAGGTTCCCACAGGAGGAAGGGGGACGGGGAGGAGATATCCCACAGGAGGAAGGGGGACGGGGAGGTGATATCCCACTGGAGGAAGGGGGAAGGGGACGAGATCCCACAGGAGGAAGGGGGAAGGGGACGAGATCCCACAGAAGGGGGACGGGGCCGAGAGACCCCTCAGACGGAAGGGGGTCGGGGAGGAGAGACCCCACAGGAGGAATGGGGACGGGGCCGAGAGATCCCACAGGGGGAAGGGAGACGGGCAGGAGAGACCCCACAGGAGGAAGGGGGACGGGGAGGAGAGACCCCACAGGAGGAAGGGGGACGGGGAGGAGAGACACCAAAGGAGGAAGGGGGACGGGGAGGAGAGACCCCACAGGTGGAATGGGGACGGGGAGGAGAGACCCCACAGGAGGAAGGTGGACGGGCAGGAGAGACCCCACAGGAGGAAGGGGGACGGGGAGGAGAGACCCCACAGGAGGAAGGGAGACTGGCAGGAGAGACCCCACAGGAGGAAGGGGGACTGGGAGGAGAGACCCCACAGGAGGAAGGGGGACGGGGAGGAGAGTCCCCACAGGCGGAAGGGGGTCGGGGAGGAGAGACACCACAGGAGGAAGGGGGACGGGGAGGAGAGACCCCACAGGTGGAATGGGGACGGGGAGGAGAGACCCCACAGGAGGAAGAGGGACGGGCAGGAGAGACCCCACAGGAGGAAGGGGGACGGGCAGGAGAGACCCCACAGGAGGAAGGGTTACGGGCAGGAGTGATCCCACAGGAGGAAGGGGGACTGGGAGGGGAGATCCCACAGGAGGAAGGGGGACGGGGAGGGGAGATCCCACAGGAGGAAGGGGGACGGGGAGCTGAGATCCCACAGGAGGAAGGGGGACCGGGAGGGGAGACCCCACAGGAGGAAGGGGGACGGGGAGGGGAGATCCCACAGGAGGAAGGGTGACGGGGAGGATAGACCCCACAGGAGGAAGCGGGACGGAGCCGAGAGACCCCACAGGAGGAAGGGGGACGGGGAGGAGAGAGCCCACAGGAGGAAGGGGGAAGGGGAGGAGAGATCCCACAGGAGGAAGGAGGAAGGGGACGAGACCCCACAGGAGGAAGGGGGAGTGGCCGAGAGACCCCACAGGCGGAAGGGGGTCGGGGAGGAGAGACCCCACAGGAGGAAGTGGGACGGGGAGGAGAGACCCCAAAGGAGAAAGGGGGACGGGGAGGAGATACCCCAAAGGAGGAAGGGGGACGGGGCCGAGAGACCCCACAGGAGGAAGGGGGACGGGGAGGAGAGATCCCACAGGAGGAAGATGGACGGGGCCGAGAGATCCCACAGGGGGAAGGTGGACGAGGAAAAGATCCCACAGGAGGAAGGGGGACCGGAAGGAGAGACCCCACAGGAGGAAGGGGAACGGGCAGGAGAGACCCCACAGGAGTAAGGGCGACGGGGAGGAGAGACCCCTCAGGCGGAAGGGGGACGGGGACAAGATCCCACAGGAGGAAGGGGGACGGGGTGGAGAGATACCACAGGAGTCAGGGGGACGGGGAGCAGAGATCCCACAGGAGGAAGGGGGACGGGGAGGAGAGATCCCACAGGCGGAAGGTGGACGGGGAAGAGAGATTCCACAGGAGGAAGGGGGACGCGCAGGAGAGACCCCACAGGAGGAAGTGCGACGGGGAGGAGAGACCCCACAGGAGGAAGGGGGACTGGGAGGAGGGAACCCACAGGAGGAAGGGGGACGGGGAGGAGGTCCCACAGGAGGAAGGGGGACGGGGAGGTTCCCACAGGAGGAAGGGGGACGGGGAGGTGATATCCCACTGGAGGAAGGGGGAAGGGGACGGGATCCCACAGGAGGAAGGGGGAAGGGGACGAGATCCCACAGAAGGGGGACGGGGCCGAGAGACCACTCAGACGGAAGGGGGTCGGGGAGGAGAGACCCCACAGGAGGAATGGGGACGGGGCCGAGAGATCCCACAGGGGGAAGGGAGACGGGCAGGAGAGACCCCACAGGAGGAAGGGAGACGGGCAGGAGAGACCCCACAGGAGGAAGGGGGACGGGGAGGAGAGACCCCACAGGAGGAAGGGGGACGGGGAGGAGAGACACCAAAGGAGGAAAGGGGACGGGGAGGAGAGACCCCACAGGTGGAATGGGGACGGGGAGGAGAGACCCCACAGGAGGAAGGGGGACGGGCAGGAGAGACCCCACAGGAGGAAGGGGGACGGGGAGGAGAGACCCCACAGGAGGAAGGGAGACTGGCAGGAGAGACCCCACAGGAGGAAGGGAGACTGGCAGGAGAGACCCCACAGGAGGAAGGGGGACTGGGAGGAGAGACCCCACAGGAGGAAGGGGGACGGGGAGGAGAGTCCCCACAGGCGGAAGGGGGTCGGGGAGGAGAGACACCACAGGAGGAAGGGGGACGGGGAGGAGAGACCCCACAGGTGGAATGGGGACGGGGAGGAGAGACCCCACAGGAGGAAGAGGGACGGGCAGGAGAGACCCCACAGGAGGAAGGGGGATGGGCAGGAGAGACCCCACAGGAGGAAGGGTTACGGGCAGGAGAGATCCCACAGGAAGAAGGGGGACTGGGAGGGGAGATCCCACAGGAGGAAGGGGGACGTGGAGGGGAGATCCCAAAGGAGGAAGGGGGACGGGGTGCTGAGATCCCACAGGAGGAAGGGGGACGGGGAGGGGAGACCCCACAGGAGGAAGGAGGACGGGGAGCGGAGATCCCACAGGAGGAAGGGGGACGGGGAGGGCAGACCCCACAGGAGGAAGGGTGACGGGGAGGATAGACCCCACAGGAGGAAGAGGGACGGAGCCGAGGGACCCCACAGGAGGAAGGGGGACGGGGAGGAGAGAGCCCACAGGAGAAAGGGGGAAGGGGAGGAGAGATCCCACAGGAGGAAGGAGGAAGGGGACGAGACCCCACAGGAGGAAGGGGGAGTGGCCGAGAGACCCCACAGGCGGAAGGGGGTCGGGGAGGAGAGACCCCACAGGAGGAAGTGGGACGGGGAGGAGAGACCCCAAAGGAGAAAGGGGGACGGGGAGGAGATACCCCAAAGGGGGAAGGGGGACGGGGCCGAGAGACCCCACAGGAGGAAGGGGGACGGGGAGGAGAGATCCCACAGGAGGAAGATGGACGGGGCCGAGAGATCCCACAGGGGGAAGGTGGACGAGGAAAAGATCCCACAGGAGGAAGGGGGGACCGGAAGGAGAGACCCCACAGGAGGAAGGGGGACGGGCAGGAGAGACCCCACAGGAGTAAGGGCGACGGGGAGGAGAGACCCCTCAGGAGGAAGGGGGACGGGGAGGAGAGACCCCACAGGCGGAAGGGGGACGGGGACAAGATCCCACAGGAGGAAGGGGGACGGGGAGGAGAGACCCCACAGGCGGAAGGGGGACGGGGACAAGATCCCACAGGAGGAAGGGGGACGGGGTGGAGAGATACCACAGGAGTCAGGGGGACGGGGAGCAGAGATCCCACAGGAGGAAGGGGGACGGGGAGGAGAGATCCCACAGGCGGAAGGTGGACGGGGAAGAGAGATTCCACAGGAGGAAGGGGGACGCGCAGGAGAGACCCCACAGGAGGAAGTGCGACGGGGAGGAGAGACCCCACAAGAGGAAGGGGGACTGGGAGGAGGGACCCCACAGGAGGAAGGGGGACGGGGAGGAGGTCCAACAGGAGGAAGGGGGACGGTGAGGAGTTCCCACAGGAGGAAGGGGGACGGGGAGGAGGTCCCACAGGAGGATGGGGGACGGGGAGGGGAGATCCCAAAGGAGGAAGGTGGACAGGGAGGGGAGATCCCACAGGAGGAAGGGGGACGGGGGAGAGATCCCACAGGAGGAAGGGGGACGGGGGGGAGAGATCCCACAGGGGGAAGGGGGACGGGGGGGAGAGATCCCACAGGGGGAAGGGGGACGGGGGGGGAGAGATCCCACAGGGGGAAGGGGTACGGGGGGGGAGACCCCACAGGGGGAAGGGGGACGGGGATGAGAGACCCCACAGGGGGTAGGGGACGGGGAGGGGAGATCCCACAGGGGGAAGGGGGACAGGGAGGGGAGATCCCACAGGGGGTAGGGGCACGGGGAGCCCACAGGGGAAGGGGGACGTGGAGGAGAGAGCCCAAAGGAGGAAGGGGGACAGGGAGGAGAGACCCCAAAGGAGGAAGGGGGACAGGGAGGAGAGACCCCACAGGAGGAAGGGGGACGGGGCCGAGAGACCCCACAGGAGGAAGGGGGACGGGGTGGAGATGTCCCACAGGAGTAAGGGGGACGGGGAGGTGATATCCCACTGGAGGAAGGGGGAAGGGGACGAGATCCCACAGGAGGAAGGGGGACGGGGCCGAGAGACCCCACAGTCGGAAGGGGGTCGGGGAGGAGAGACCCCACAGGAGGAAGGGGGACGGTGAGGAGAGATCCCACAGGAGGAAGGTGGACGGGGCCGAGAGATCCCACAGGGGGAAGGTGGACGAGGAAAAGATCCCACAGGGGGAAGGGAGACGGGCAGGAGAGACCCCACAGGAGGAAGGGAGACGGGCAGGAGAGACCCCACAGGAGGAAGGCGGACGGGGAGGAGAGACCCCACAGGAGGAAGGGGGACGGGGAGGAGAGACACCAAAGGAGGAAGGGGGACGGGGAGGAGAGACCCCACAGGTGGAATGGGGACGGGGAGGAGAGACCCCACAGGAGGAAGGGGGACGGGCAGGAGAGACCCCACAGGAGGAAGGGGGACGGGGAGGAGAGACCCCACAGGAGGAAGGGAGACTGGCAGGAGAGACCCCACAGGAGGAAGGGAGACTGGCAGGAGAGACCCCACAGGAGGAAGGGGGACTGGGAGGAGAGACCCCACAGGAGGAAGGGGGACGGGGAGGAGAGTCCCCACAGGCGGAAGGGGGTCGTGGAGGAGAGACACCACAGGAGGAAGGGGGACGGGGAGGAGAGACCCCACAGGTGGAATGGGGACGGGGAGGAGAGACCCCACAGGAGGAAGAGGGACGGGCAGGAGAGACCCCACAGGAGGAAGGGGGATGGGCAGGAGAGACCCCACAGGAGGAAGGGTTACGGGCAGGAGAGATCCCACAGGAAGAAGGGGGACTGGGAGGGGAGATCCCACAGGAGGAAGGGGGACGTGGAGGGGAGATCCCAAAGGAGGAAGGGGGACGGGGTGCTGAGATCCCACAGGAGGAAGGGGGACGGGGAGGGGAGACCCCACAGGAGGAAGGAGGACGGGGAGCGGAGATCCCACAGGAGGAAGGGGGACGGGGAGGGCAGAGCCCACAGGAGGAAGGGTGACGGGGAGGATAGACCCCACAGGAGGAAGAGGGACGGAGCCGAGGGACCCCACAGGAGGAAGGGGGACGGGGAGGAGAGAGCCCACAGGAGAAAGGGGGAAGGGGAGGAGAGATCCCACAGGAGGAAGGAGGAAGGGGACGAGACCCCACAGGAGGAAGGGGGAGTGGCCGAGAGACCCCACAGGCGGAAGGGGGTCGGGGAGGAGAGACCCCACAGGAGGAAGTGGGACGGGGAGGAGAGACCCCAAAGGAGAAAGGGGGACGGGGAGGAGATACCCCAAAGGGGGAAGGGGGACGGGGCCGAGAGACCCCACAGGAGGAAGGGGGACGGGGAGGAGAGATCCCACAGGAGGAAGATGGACGGGGCCGAGAGATCCCACAGGGGGAAGGTGGACGAGGAAAAGATCCCACAGGAGGAAGGGGGACCGGAAGGAGAGACCCCACAGGAGGAAGGGGGACGGGCAGGAGAGACCCCACAGGAGTAAGGGCGACGGGGAGGAGAGACCCCTCAGGAGGAAGGGGGACGGGGAGGAGAGACCCCACAGGCGGAAGGGGGACGGGGACAAGATCCCACAGGAGGAAGGGGGACGGGGTGGAGAGATACCACAGGAGTCAGGGGGACGGGGAGCAGAGATCCCACAGGAGGAAGGGGGACGGGGAGGAGAGATCCCACAGGCGGAAGGTGGACGGGGAAGAGAGATTCCACAGGAGGAAGGGGGACGCGCAGGAGAGACCCCACAGGAGGAAGTGCGACGGGGAGGAGAGACCCCACAAGAGGAAGGGGGACGGGGAGGAGGTCCAACAGGAGGAAGGGGGACGGTGAGGAGTTCCCACAGGAGGAAGGGGGACGGGGAGGAGGTCCCACAGGAGGATGGGGGACGGGGAGGGGAGATCCCAAAGGAGGAAGGTGGACAGGGAGGGGAGATCCCACAGGAGGAAGGGGGACGGGGGAGAGATCCCACAGGAGGAAGGGGGACGGGGGGGAGAGATCCCACAGGGGGAAGGGGGACGGGGGGGAGAGATCCCACAGGGGGAAGGGGGACGGGGGGGGAGAGATCCCACAGGGGGAAGGGGTACGGGGGGGGAGACCCCACAGGGGGAAGGGGGACGGGGATGAGAGACCCCACAGGGGGTAGGGGACGGGGAGGGGAGATCCCACAGGGGGAAGGGGGACAGGGAGGGGAGATCCCACAGGGGGTAGGGGCACGGGGAGCCCACAGGGGAAGGGGGACGTGGAGGAGAGAGCCCAAAGGAGGAAGGGGGACAGGGAGGAGAGACCCCAAAGGAGGAAGGGGGACGGGGAGGAGAGACCCCACAGGAGGAAGGGGGACGGGGCCGAGAGACCCCACAGGAGGAAGGGGGACGGGGTGGAGATGTCCCACAGGAGTAAGGGGGACGGGGAGGTGATATCCCACTGGAGGAAGGGGGAAGGGGACGAGATCCCACAGGAGGAAGGGGGACGGGGCCGAGAGACCCCACAGTCGGAAGGGGGTCGGGGAGGAGAGACCCCACAGGAGGAAGGGGGACGGTGAGGAGAGATCCCACAGGAGGAAGGTGGACGGGGCCGAGAGATCCCACAGGGGGAAGGTGGACGAGGAAAAGATCCCACAGGAGGAAGGGGGACCGGAAGGAGAGACCCCACAGGAGGAGGGGGGACGGGCAGGAGAGACCCCACAGGAGTAAGGGCGACGGGGAGGAGAGACCCCTCAGGAGGAAGGGGGACGGGGAGGAGAGACCCCACAGGCGGAAGGGGGACGGGGACAAGATCCCACAGGAGGAAGGGGGACGGGGTGGAGAGATACCACAGGAGTCAGGGGGACGGGGAGCAGAGATCCCACAGGAGGAAGGGGGACGGGGAGGAGAGATCCCACAGGCAGAAGGTGGACGGGGAAGAGAGATTCCACAGGAGGAAGGGGGACGCGCAGGAGAGACCCCACAGGAGGAAGTGCGACGGGGAGGAGAGACCCCACAAGAGGAAGGGGGACTGGGAGGAGGGACCCCACAGGAGGAAGGGGGGCGGGGAGGAGGTCCAACAGGAGGAAGGGGGACGGTGAGGAGTTCCCACAGGAGGAAGGGGGACGGGGAGGAGGTCCCACAGGAGGATGGGGGACGGGGAGGGGAGATCCCAAAGGAGGAAGGTGGACAGGGTGGGGAGATCCCACAGGAGGAAGGGGGACGGGGGAGAGATCCCACAGGAGGAAGGGGGACGGGGGGGAGAGATCCCACAGGGGGAAGGGGGACGGGGGGGAGAGATCCCACAGGGGGAAGGGGGACGGGGGGGAGAGATCCCACAGGGGGAAGGAGGACGGGGGGGGAGAGATCCCACAGGGGGAAGGGGGACGGGGGGAGAGACCCCACAGGGGGAAGGGGGACGGGGATGAGAGACCCCACAGGGGGTAGGGGACGGGGAGGGGAGATCCCACAGGGGGAAGGGGGACAGGGAGGGGAGATCCCACAGGGGGTAGGGGCACGGGGAGCCCACAGGGGAAGGGGGACGTGGAGGAGAGAGCCCAAAGGAGGAAGGGGGACAGGGAGGAGAGACCCCAAAGGAGGAAGGGGGACGGGGAGGAGAGACCCCACAGGAGGAAGGGGGACGGGGCCGAGAGACCCCACAGGAGGAAGGGGGACGGGGAGGAGATATCCCACAGGAGGAAGGGGGACGGGGAGGTGATATCCCACTGGAGGAAGGGGGAAGGGGACGAGATCCCACAGTCGGAAGGGGGACGGGGCCGAGAGACCCCACAGTCGGAAGGGGGTCGGGGAGGAGATATCCCACAGTAGGAAGGGGGACGGGGAGGTGATATCCCACTGGAGGAAGGGGGAAGGGGAAGAGATCCCACAGGAGGAAGGGGGACGGGGCCGAGAGACCCCACAGTCGGAAGGGGGTCGGGGAGGAGAGACCCCACAGGAGGAAGGGGGACGGGGCCGAGAGATCCCACAGGAGGAAGGTGGACGGGGCCGAGAGATCCCACAGGAGGAAGGTGGACGGGGAAAAGATCCCACAGGAGGAAGGGGGACGGGCAGGAGAGTCCCCACAGGCGGAAGGGGGGACGGGGAGGAGAGACACCACAGGAGGAAGGGGGACGGGCAGGAGAGACCCCACAGGAGGAAGGGGGACGGGCAGGAGAGTCCCCACAGGAGGATGGGGGACGGGCAGGAGAGTCCCCACAGGAGGAAGGTGGACGGGGGGGAGAGATCCCACAGGGGGAAGCGGGACGGGGGGGGAGAGACGCCACAGGGGGAAGGGGGACGGGGGGAGAGACGCCACAGGGGGAAGGGGGACGGGGATGAGAGACCCCACAGGGGGTAGGGGACGGGGAGGGGAGATCCCACAGGGGGAAGGGGGACAGGGAGGGGAGATCCCACAGGGGGTAGGGGCACGGGGAGCCCACAGGGGAGGGGGACGGGCAGGAGAGTCCCCACAGGAGGAAGGTGTACGGGGCCGAGAGATCCCACAGGGGGAAGGTGGACGGGGAAAAGATCCCACAGGAGGAAGGGGGACGGGCAGGAGAGACCCCACAGGAGGAAGGGGGACGGGGAGGAGAGACCCCACAGGAGGAAGGGGGACGGCAGGAGAGACCCCACGGGAGAAAGGGGGACGGGCAGGAGAGACCCCACAGGAGGAAGGGGGACGGGGAGGAGAGACCCCACAGGAGGAAGGGGGACGGGGAGGAGAGTCCCCACAGGCGGAAGGGGGACGGGGAGGAGAGACACCACAGGAGGAAGGGGGACGGGCAGGAGAGACCCCACAGGAGGAAGGGGGACGGGCAGGAGAGTCCCCACAGGAGGATGGGGGACGGGCAGGAGAGTCCCCACAGGAGGATGGGGGACGGGCAGGAGAGATCACACAGGAGGAAGGGGGATGGGCAGGAGATCCCACAGGAGGAAGGGGGACGGGTAGGGGAGTTCCCACAGGAGGAAGGGGGACGGGGAGGGGAGATCCCAAAGGAGGAAGAGGGACAGGGAGGGGAGATCCCACAGGGGGTAGGGGCACGGGGATCCCACAGGGGAAGGGGGACGTGGAGGAGAGAGCCCAAAGGAGGAAGGGGGACAGGGAGGAGAGACCCCAAAGGAGGAAGGGGGACGGGGAGGAGAGACCCCACAGGAGGAAGGGGGACGGGGCCGAGAGACCCCACAGGAGGAAGGGGGACGGGGAGGAGATATCCCACAGGAGGAAGGGGGACGGGGAGGTGATATCCCACTGGAGGAAGGGGGAAGGGGACGAGACCCCACAGTCGTAAGGGGGACGGGGCCGAGAGACCCCACAGTCGGAAGGGGGTCGGGGAGGAGAGACCCCACAGGAGGAAGGGGGACGGGGCCGAGAGATCCCACAGGAGGAAGGTGGACGGGGCCGAGAGATCCCACAGGGGGAAGGTGGACGGGGAAAAGATCCCACAGGAGGAAGGGGGACGGGCAGGAGAGACCCCACAGGAGGAAGGGGGACGGGGAGGAGAGACCCCACAGGAGGAAGGGGGACGGCAGGAGAGACCCCACAGGAGAAAGGGGGACGGGCAGGAGAGACCCCACAGGAGGAAGGGGGACGGGGAGGAGAGACCCCACAGGAGGAAGGGGGACGGGGAGGAGAGTCCCCACAGGCGGAAGGGGGACGGGGAGGAGAGACACCACAGGAGGAAGGGGGACGGGCAGGAGAGACCCCACAGGAGGAAGGGGACGGGCAGGAGAGTCCCCACAGGAGGATGGGGGACGGGCAGGAGAGTCCCCACAGGAGGATGGGGGACGGGCAGGAGAGATCACACAGGAGGAAGGGGGATGGGCAGGAGATCCCACAGGAGGAAGGGGGACGGGAAGGGGAGACCCCACAGGAGGAAGGGGGACGGGGCCGAGAGACCCCACAGGAGGAAGGGGGACGGGGAGGAGATATCCCACAGGAGGAAGGGGTACGGGGAGGTGATATCCCACTGGAGGAAGGGGGAAGGGGACGAGATCCCACAGGAGGAAGGGGGACGGGGCCGAGAGACCCCACAGTCGGAAGGGGGTCGGGGAGGAGAGACCCCACAGGAGGAAGGGGGACGGGGCCGAGAGATCCCACAGGAGGAAGGTGGACGGGGCCGAGAGATCCCACAGGAGGAAGGTGGACGGGGAAAAGATCCCACAGGAGGAAGGGGGACGGGCAGGAGAGACCCCACAGGCGGAAGGGGGACGGGGAGGAGAGACCCCACAGGAGGAAGGGGGACGGCAGGAGAGACCCCACAGGAGGAAGGGGGACGGGCAGGAGAGACCCCACAGGAGGAAGGGGGACGGGGAGGAGAGACCCACAGGAGGAAGGGGGACGGGGAGGAGAGTCCCCACAGGCGGAAGGGGGACGGGGAGGAGAGACACCACAGGAGGAAGGGGGACGGGCAGGAGAGACCCCACAGGAGGAAGCGGGACGGGCAGTAGAGTCCCCACAGGAGGATGGGGGACGGGCAGGAGAGTCCCCACAGGAGGATGGGGGACGGGCAGGAGAGTCCCCACAGGAGGATGGGGGACGGGCAGGAGATCCCACAGGAGGAAGGGGGACGGGTAGGGGAGTTCCCACAGGAGGAAGGGGGACGGGGAGGGGAGATCCCAAAGGAGGAAGAGGGACGGGGAGCTGAGATCCCACAGGAGGAAGGGGGATGGGAAGGGGAGACCCCACAGGAGGAAGGGGGACGGGGCCGAGAGACCCCACAGGAGGAAGGGGGACGGGGAGGAGATATCCCACAGGAGGAAGGGGGACGGGGAGGTGATATCCCACTGGAGGAAGGGGGAAGGGGACGAGATCCCACAGGAGGAAGGGGGACGGGGCCGAGAGACCCCACAGTCGGAAGGGGGTTGGGGAGGAGAGACCCCACAGGAGGAAGGGGGACGGGGCCGAGAGATCCCACAGGAGGAAGATGGACGGGGCCGAGAGATCCCACAGGGGGAAGGTGGACGAGGAAAAGATCCCACAGGAGGAAGGGGGACCGGAAGGAGAGACCCCACAGGAGGAAGGGGGACGGGCAGGAGAGACCCCACAGGAGTAAGGGCGACGGGGAGGAGAGACCCCTCAGGAGGAAGGGGTACGGGGAGGAGAGACCCCACAGGCGGAAGGGGGACGGGGACAAGATCCCACAGGAGGAAGGGGGACGGGGTGGAGAGATACCACAGGAGTCAGGGGGACGGGGAGCAGGGAGCAGAGATCCCACAGGAGGAAGGGGGACGGGGAGGAGAGATCCCACAGGTGGAAGGTGGACGGGGAAGAGAGATTCCACAGGAGGAAGGGGGACGCGCAGGAGAGACCCCACAGGAGGAAGTGCGACGGGGAGGAGAGACCCCACAGGAGGAAGGGGGACTGGGAGGAGGGAACCCACAGGAGGAAGGGGGACGGGGAGGAGGTCCCACAGGAGGAAGGGGGACGGGGAGGAGGTCCCACAGGAGGAAGGGGGACGGGGAGGAGGTCCCACAGGAGGAAGGGGGACGGGGAGGGGAGATCCCAAAGGAGGAAGGTGGACGGGGAGGGTAGATCCCACAGGAGGAAGGGGGACGGGGGAGAGATCCCACAGGAGGAAGGGGGACGGGGGGGACAGATCCCACAGGGGGAAGGGGGACGGGGGGGAGAGATCCCACAGGGGGAAGGGGGACGGGGGGAGAGACCCCACAGGGGGAAGGGGGACGGGGATGAGAGACCCCACAGGGGGTAGGGGACGGGGAGGGGAGATCCCACAGGGGGAAGGGGGACAGGGAGGGGAGATCCCACAGTGGGTAGGGGCACGGGGAGCCCACAGGGGAAGGGGGACGTGGAGGAGAGAGCCCAAAGGAGGAAGGGGGACAGGGAGGAGAGACCCCAAAGGAGGAAGGGGGACGGGGAGGAGAGACCCCACAGGAGGAAGGGGGACGGGGCCGAGAGATCCCACAGGAGGAAGGGGGACGGGGAGGTGATATCCCACAGGAGGAAGGGGGACGGGGCCGAGAGACCCCACAGTCGGAAGGGGGTCGGGGAGGAGAGACCCCACAGGAGGAAGGTGGACGGGGCCGAGAGATCCCACAGGGGGAAGGTGCACGGGGAAAAGATCCCAGAGGAGGAAGGGGGACGGGCAGGAGAGACCCCACAGGAGGAAGGGGGACGGGAGGAGAGACCCCACAGAATGAAGGGGGACGGGAAGGAGAGACCCCACAGGAGGAAGGGAGACGGGGAGGAGAGACCCCACAGGAGGAAGGGGGACGGGGAGGAGAGTCCCCACAGGCGGAAGGGGGACGGGGAGGAGAGACACCACAGGAGGAAGGGGGACGGGCAGGAGAGACCCCACAGGAGGAAGGGGGACGGGCAGGAGAGTCCCCACAGGAGGATGGGGGACGGGCAGGAGAGTCCCCACAGGAGGATGGGGGACGGGCAGGAGAGATCACACAGGAGGAAGGGGGATGGGCAGGAGATCCCACAGGAGGAAGGGGGACGGGTAGGGGAGTTCCCGCAGGAGGAAGGGGGACGGGGAGGGGAGATCCCAAAGGAGGAAGAGGGACGGGGAGCTGAGACCCCACAGGAGGAAGGGGGACGGGGAGGAGATATCCCACTGGAGGAAGGGGGAAGGGGACGAGATCCCACAGGAGGAAGCGGGACGGGGCCGAGAGACCCCACAGTCGGAATGGGGTCGGGGAGGAGAGACCCCACAGGAGGAAGGGGGACGGGCAGGAGAGACCCCACAGGAGGAGGGGGGACGGGGAGGGGAGATCCCACAGGAGGAAGTGGGACGGGAAGGAGAGACCCCACTGGAGGAAGGGGGATGGGCAGGAGAGTCCCCACAGGAGGATGGGGGACGGGCAGGAGAGACCCCACAGGAGGAAGGGGGACGGGGGGGAAGAGATCCCACAGGGGGAAGGGGGACGGGGGGGGAGAGATCCCACAGGGGGAAGGGGGACGGGGGGAGAGACCCCACAGGGGGAAGGGGGACGGGGATGAGAGACCCCACAGGGGGTAGAGGACGGGGAGGGGAGATCCCACAGGGGGAAGGGGGACAGGGAGGGGAGATCCCACAGGGGGTAGGGGCACGGGGAGCCCACAGGGGAAGGGGGACGTGGAGGAGAGAGCCCAAAGGAGGAAGGGGGACAGGGAGGAGAGACCCCAAAGGAGGAAGGGGGACGGGGATGAGAGACCCCACAGGAGGAAGGGGGACGGGGCCGAGAGACCCCACAGGAGGAAGGGGGACGGGGAGGAGATATCCCACAGGAGGAAGGGGGACGGGGAGGTGATATCCCACTGGAGGAAGGGGAAGGGGACGAGATCCCACAGGAGGAAGGGGGACGGGGCCGAGAGACCCCACAGTCGGAAAGGGGTCGGGGAGGAGAGACCCCACAGGAGGAAGGGGGACGGGGCCGAGAGATCCCACAGGAGGAAAGTGGACAGGGCCGAGAGATCCCACAGGGGGAAGGTGGACGGGGAAAAGATCCCACAGGAGGAAGGGGGACGGGCAGGAGAGACCCCACAGGAGGAAGGGGGACGGGGAGGAGAGACCCCAGAGGAGGAAGGGGGACGGCAGGAGAGACCCCACAGGAGGAAGGGGGTCGGGCAGGAGGGACCCCACAGTAGGAAGGGGGACGGGCAGGAGAGTCCCCACAGGAGGATGGGGGACGGGCAGGAGAGTCCCCACAGGAGGATGGGGGACGGGCAGGAGAGATCACACAGGAGTAAGGGGGATGGGCAGGAGATCCCACAGGAGGAAGGGGGACGGGTAGGGGAGTTCCCACAGGAGGAAGGGGGACGGGGAGGGGAAATCCCAAAGGAGGAAGAGGGACGGGGTGCTGAGATCCCACAGGAGGAAGGTGGACGGGAAGGGGAGACCCCACAGGAGGAAGGGGGACGGGGCCGAGAGACCCCACAGGAGGAAGGGGGACGGGGAGGAGATATCCCACAGGAGGAAGGGGGACGGGTAGGTGATATCCCACTGGAGGAAGGGGGAAGGGGACGAGATCCCACAGGAGGAAGGGGGACGGGCAGGAGAGACCCCACAGGAGGAAGGGGGACGGGAGGAGAGACCCCACAGAATGAAGGGGGACGGGAAGGAGAGACCCCACAGGAGGAAGGGAGACGGGGAGGAGAGACCCCACAGGAGGAAGGGGGACGGGGAGGAGAGTCCCCACAGGCGGAAGGGGGACGGGGAGGAGAGACACCACAGGAGGAAGGGGGACGGGCAGGAGAGACCCCACAGGAGGAAGGGGGACGGGCAGGAGAGTCCCCACAGGAGGATGGGGGACGGGCAGGAGAGTCCCCACAGGAGGATGGGGGACGGGCAGGAGAGATCACACAGGAGGAAGGGGGATGGGCAGGAGATCCCACAGGAGGAAGGGGGACGGGTAGGGGAGTTCCCGCAGGAGGAAGGGGGACGGGGAGGGGAGATCCCAAAGGAGGAAGAGGGACGGGGAGCTGAGACCCCACAGGAGGAAGGGGGACGGGGAGGAGATATCCCACTGGAGGAAGGGGGAAGGGGACGAGATCCCACAGGAGGAAGCGGGACGGGGCCGAGAGACCCCACAGTCGGAATGGGGTCGGGGAGGAGAGACCCCACAGGAGGAAGGGGGACGGGCAGGAGAGACCCCACAGGAGGAGGGGGGACGGGGAGGGGAGATCCCACAGGAGGAAGTGGGACGGGAAGGAGAGACCCCACTGGAGGAAGGGGGATGGGCAGGAGAGTCCCCACAGGAGGATGGGGGACGGGCAGGAGAGACCCCACAGGAGGAAGGGGGACGGGGGGGAAGAGATCCCACAGGGGGAAGGGGGACGGGGGGAGAGACCCCACAGGGGGAAGGGGGACGGGGATGAGAGACCCCACAGGGGGTAGAGGACGGGGAGGGGAGATCCCACAGGGGGAAGGGGGACAGGGAGGGGAGATCCCACAGGGGGTAGGGGCACGGGGAGCCCACAGGGGAAGGGGGACGTGGAGGAGAGAGCCCAAAGGAGGAAGGGGGACAGGGAGGAGAGACCCCAAAGGAGGAAGGGGGACGGGGATGAGAGACCCCACAGGAGGAAGGGGGACGGGGCCGAGAGACCCCACAGGAGGAAGGGGGACGGGGAGGAGATATCCCACAGGAGGAAGGGGGACGGGGAGGTGATATCCCACTGGAGGAAGGGGGAAGGGGACGAGATCCCACAGGAGGAAGGGGGACGGGGCCGAGAGACCCCACAGTCGGAAAGGGGTCGGGGAGGAGAGACCCCACAGGAGGAAGGGGGACGGGGCCGAGAGATCCCACAGGAGGAAAGTGGACAGGGCCGAGAGATCCCACAGGGGGAAGGTGGACGGGGAAAAGATCCCACAGGAGGAAGGGGGACGGGCAGGAGAGACCCCACAGGAGGAAGGGGGACGGGGAGGAGAGACCCCAGAGGAGGAAGGGGGACGGCAGGAGAGACCCCACAGGAGGAAGGGGGACGGGCAGGAGAGACCCCACAGGAGGAAGGGGGACGGGGAGGGGAGACCCCACAGGAGGAAGGGGGACGGGGAGGAGAGTCCCCACAGGCGGAAGGGGGACGGGGAGGAGAGACACCACAGGAGGAAGGGGGACGGGCAGGAGGGACCCCACAGTAGGAAGGGGGACGGGCAGGAGAGTCCCCACAGGAGGATGGGGGACGGGCAGGAGAGTCCCCACAGGAGGATGGGGGACGGGCAGGAGAGATCACACAGGAGTAAGGGGGATGGGCAGGAGATCCCACAGGAGGAAGGGGGACGGGTAGGGGAGTTCCCACAGGAGGAAGGGGGACGGGGAGGGGAAATCCCAAAGGAGGAAGAGGGACGGGGTGCTGAGATCCCACAGGAGGAAGGTGGACGGGAAGGGGAGACCCCACAGGAGGAAGGGGGACGGGGCCGAGAGACCCCACAGGAGGAAGGGGGACGGGGAGGAGATATCCCACAGGAGGAAGGGGGACGGGTAGGTGATATCCCACTGGAGGAAGGGGGAAGGGGACGAGATCCCACAGGAGGAAGGGGGACGGGTCGAGAGACCCCACAGTCGGAAGGGGGTCGGGGAGGAGAGACCCCACAGGAGGAAGGGGGACGGGGCCGAGAGATCCCACAGGGGGAAGGTGGACGGGGAAAAGATCCCACAGGAGGAAGGGGGACGGGCAGGAGAGACCCCACAGGAGGAGGGGGGACGGGGAGGGGAGATCCCACAGGAGGAGGGGGGACGGGGAGGGGAGCCCCCACAGGAGGAAGAGGGACGGAGCCGAGAGACCCCACAGGAGGAAGTGGGACAGGGAGGAGAGACCCCACAGGAGAAAGGGGGACGGGGAGGAGAGATCGCACAGGAGGGAGGAGGAAGGGGACGAGACCCCACAGGGGGAGTGGCCGAGAGACCCCACAGGCAGAAGGGGGTCGGGGAGGAGAGACCCCACAGGAGGAAGGGGGACGGGGACGAGAGACCCCAAAGGAGAAAGGGGGACGGGGAGGAGAGACCCCACAGGGGAAAGGAGACGGGGAGGAGAGACCCCACAGGGGAAAGGGGGACGGGGAGGAGAGACCCCACTGGGGGTAGCGGGACAGGGAGGGGAGATCCCACAGGGGGAAGGGGGACGGGGAGCTGAGATCCACAGGAGGAAGGGGGACGGGGCCGAGAGACCGCACAGGAGGAAGGGGGACGTGGAGGAGAGACCCCACAGGAGGAAGGGGGACGGGGAGGAGAGATCCCACAGGAGGAAGGGGGAAGGTTACGAGATCCCACAGGAGGAAGGGGGACGGGGGGGAGGGATCCCACAGGGGGAAGCGAGACGGGGGGAGAGACCCCACAGGGGGAAGGGGGACGGGGAGGAGATACCACACAGCGGAAAGGGGACGGGGAGGAGAGACCCCAAAGGGGGAAGGGGGACGGGGAGGAGAGACCCCACAGGGGGTAGGGGGACGGGGAGGGGAGATCCCACAGGGGGAAGGGGGACAGGGAGGGGAGATCCCACAGGGGGAAGAGGGACAGAGAGGGGAGATCCCACAGGGGGTAGGGGCACGGGGAGCCCACAGGGGGAAGGGGGACGTGGAGGAGAGAGCCCACAGGAGGAAGGGGGACAGGGAGGAGAGACCCCACAGGAGGAAGGGGGACGGGGAGGAGAGACCCCACAGGAGGAAGGGGGACGGGGCCGAGAGACCCCGCAGGAGGAAGAGGGACGGGGAGGAGATATCCCACAGGAGGAAGGGGGACGGGGAGGTGATATCCCACTGGAGGAAGGGGGAAGGGGACGAGATCCCACAGGAGGAAGGGGGAAGGGGACGAGATCCCACAGGAGGAAGGGGGACGGGGCCGAGAGACCCCTCAGACGGAAGGGGGTCGGGGAGGAGAGACCCCACAGGAGGAAGGGGGACGGGGAGGAGAGATCCCACAGGAGGAAGGAGGAAGGGGACGAGATCCCACAGGAGGAAGGGGGAAAGGGCCGAGAGACCCCACAGGCGGAAGGGGGTCGGGGAGGATAGACCCCACAGGAGGAAGGGGGATGGTGAGGAGAGATCCCACAGGAGGAAGGGGGACGGGGAGGGGAGATCCCACAGGAGGAAGGGGACGGGGAGTAGATATCCCACAGGAGGAAGGTGGACGGGGAAGAGAGATTCCACAGGAGGAAGGGGGACGCGCAGGAGAGACCCCACAGGAGGAAGTGCGACGGGGAGGAGAGACCCCACAGGAGGAAGGGGGACTGGGAGGAGGGAACCCACAGGAGGAAGGGGGACGGGGAGGAGGTCCCACAGGAGGAAGGGGGACGGGGAGGAGGTCCCACAGGAGGAAGGGGGACGGGGAGGAGGTCCCACAGGAGGAAGGGGGACGGGGAGGGGAGATCCCAAAGGAGGAAGGTGGACGGGGAGGGTAGATCCCACAGGAGGAAGGGGGACGGGGGAGAGATCCCACAGGAGGAAGGGGGACGGGGGGGACAGATCCCACAGGGGGAAGGGGGACGGGGGGGAGAGATCCCACAGGGGGAAGGGGGACGGGGGGAGAGACCCCACAGGGGGAAGGGGGACGGGGATGAGAGACCCCACAGGGGGTAGGGGACGGGGAGGGGAGATCCCACAGGGGGAAGGGGGACAGGGAGGGGAGATCCCACAGTGGGTAGGGGCACGGGGAGCCCACAGGGGAAGGGGGACGTGGAGGAGAGAGCCCAAAGGAGGAAGGGGGACAGGGAGGAGAGACCCCAAAGGAGGAAGGGGGACGGGGAGGAGAGACCCCACAGGAGGAAGGGGGACGGGGCCGAGAGATCCCACAGGAGGAAGGGGGACGGGGAGGTGATATCCCACTGGAGGAAGGGGGAAGGGGACGAGATCCCACAGGAGGAAGGGGGACGGGGCCGAGAGACCCCACAGTCGGAAGGGGGTCGGGGAGGAGAGACCCCACAGGAGGAAGGGGGACGGGGCCGAGAGATCCCACAGGAGGAAGGTGGACGGGGCCGAGAGATCCCACAGGGGGAAGGTGGACGGGGAAAAGATCCCACAGGAGGAAGGGGGACGGGCAGGAGAGACCCCACAGGAGGAAGGGGGACGGGAGGAGAGACCCCACAGAATGAAGGGGGACGGGAAGGAGAGACCCCACAGGAGGAAGGGAGACGGGGAGGAGAGACCCCACAGGAGGAAGGGGGACGGAGCCGAGAGACCCCACAGGAGGAAGTGGGACAGGGAGGAGAGACCCCACAGGAGAAAGGGGGACGGGGAGGAGAGATCGCACAGGAGGGAGGAGGAAGGGGACGAGACCCCACAGGGGGAGTGGCCGAGAGACCCCACAGGCAGAAGGGGGTCGGGGAGGAGAGACCCCACAGGAGGAAGGGGGACGGGGACGAGAGACCCCAAAGGAGAAAGGGGGACGGGGAGGAGAGACCCCACAGGGGAAAGGAGACGGGGAGGAGAGACCCCACAGGGGAAAGGGGGACGGGGAGGAGAGACCCCACTGGGGGTAGCGGGACAGGGAGGGGAGATCCCACAGGGGGAAGGGGGACGGGGAGCTGAGATCCCACAGGAGGAAGGGGGACGGGGCCGAGAGACCGCACAGGAGGAAGGGGGACGTGGAGGAGAGACCCCACAGGAGGAAGGGGGACGGGGAGGAGAGATCCCACAGGAGGAAGGGGGAAGGTTACGAGATCCCACAGGAGGAAGGGGGACGGGGGGGAGGGATCCCACAGGGGGAAGCGAGACGGGGGGAGAGACCCCACAGGGGGAAGGGGGACGGGGAGGAGATACCACACAGCGGAAAGGGGACGGGGAGGAGAGACCCCAAAGGGGGAAGGGGGACGGGGAGGAGAGACCCCACAGGGGGTAGGGGGACGGGGAGGGGAGATCCCACAGGGGGAAGGGGGACAGGGAGGGGAGATCCCACAGGGGGAAGAGGGACAGAGAGGGGAGATCCCACAGGGGGTAGGGGCACGGGGAGCCCACAGGGGGAAGGGGGACGTGGAGGAGAGAGCCCACAGGAGGAAGGGGGACAGGGAGGAGAGACCCCACAGGAGGAAGGGGGACGGGGAGGAGAGACCCCACAGGAGGAAGGGGGACGGGGCCGAGAGACCCCGCAGGAGGAAGAGGGACGGGGAGGAGATATCCCACAGGAGGAAGGGGGACGGGGAGGTGATATCCCACTGGAGGAAGGGGGAAGGGGACGAGATCCCACAGGAGGAAGGGGGACGGGGCCGAGAGACCCCTCAGACGGAAGGGGGTCGGGGAGGAGAGACCCCACAGGAGGAAGGGGGACGGGGAGGAGAGATCCCACAGGAGGAAGGAGGAAGGGGACGAGATCCCACAGGAGGAAGGGGGAAAGGGCCGAGAGACCCCACAGGCGGAAGGGGGTCGGGGAGGATAGACCCCACAGGAGGAAGGGGGATGGTGAGGAGAGATCCCACAGGAGGAAGGGGGACGGGGAGGGGAGATCCCACAGGAGGAAGGGGACGGGGAGTAGATATCCCACAGGAGGAAGGGTGATGGGAAGGAGAGACCCCACAGGCGGAAGGGGTACGGGCAGGAGAGACCCCACAGGAGTAATGGTGACGGGGAGGAGAGACCCCACAGGAGGAAGGGGGACGGGGAGGAGAGACCCCACAGGCGGAAGGGGGACTGGGACGAGATCCCACAGGCGGAAGGGGGACGGGGTGGATAGATCCCACAGGAGGAAGGGGGACGGGGAGCTGATATCCCACAGGAGGAAGGGGGACGTGGAGGGGAGATCCCAGAGGAGGAAGGGGGACGGGGCCGAGAGACCCCACTGGAGGAAGGGGGACGGGGAGGAGAGACCCCACAGGAGGAAGGGGGACGGGGAGGAGAGACCCCACAGGAGGAAGGGGGACGGGGAGGGGAGATCCCAGAGGAGGAAGGGGGACGGGGAGGAGAGACCCCACAGGAGGAAGGGGGACGTTGAGGTGAGACCCCACAGGAGGAAGGGTGACGGGGAGGAGAGACCCCACAGGAGGAAGGGGGACGGGGCCGAGAGACACCACTGGAGGAAGGGGGACGGGGAGGAGAGACCCCACAGGAGGAAGTGGGACGGGGATGAGAGACCCCACAGGAGGAAGGGGGACGGGGAGGAGAGACCCCACAGGAGGAAGGGGGACGGGGAGGGGAGATCCCAGAGGAGTAAGGGGGACGGGGAGGAGAGACCCCACAGGAGGAAGGGGGACGGGGAGGAGAGACCCCACAGGAGGAAAGGGGACGGGTAGGAGAGATCCCACAGGAGGAAGGGGCCGAGATCCCACAGGAGGAAGGGTGAAGGGGCCGAGAGTCCCCACAGGCGGAAGGGGGTCGGGGAGGAGAGACCCCACAGGAGGAAGGGGGACGGGGAGGAGAGACCGCAAAGGAGGAAGGGGGACATGGAGGAGAGACCCCCCCAGGAGGAAGGGGTATTGGCAAGAGAGACCCCACAGGAAGAAGGGGGACGGGCAGGAGGGACCCCACAGGAGGAAGGGGGAGGGGGAGGAGATCGCACAGGAGGAAGGGGGACGGGGAGGGGAGATCCCACAGGTGGATGGGGGATGGGGAGGAGAGATCCCACAGGAGGAAGGGGGACGGGCAAGAGAGACCCCACAGGAGGAAGGGGGACGGGCAGGAGGGACCGCACAGGAGGAAGGGGGACTGGGAGGAGAGACCCCACAGGAGGAGGGGGGACGGGGAAGAAAGATCCCACAGGAGGAAGGGGGATGTGGAAGAAAGATCCCACAGGTAGAAGAACAATGGGTAGCAATCTCCGAGGAGGAGGATGTGAAATGTGGAAACCATAGACAGGGTGCAGGGGAGATTTACAAGGATGTTGCCTGGATTGGGGAGCATGCCTTATGAGAACAGGTTGAGTGAACTCAGCCTTTTCTCTTGGAGTGACGGGTTATGAGAGGTGATTTGATAGAGGTGTACAAGATAATGAGAAGCATTGATCATGTAGATAGTCAGAGTCTTCTCCCCAGGGTTGAAATGGCTAGCACGAGAGGGCATAGTTTTAACAATGGGCTGCTGGAGGCGAAAACTTTAAACTCCAGGATGGCTACATGGAGCTTAGAAATATAGAGCACTATGGGTAAAACCGAGATAATTCTAAGGTAGAAAAATGTTCAGCACGGCTTTGTGGGCCGAAGGACCTGCATTGTCCTGTATGTTTTCTGTGTGTCTACTGATCACATTCATTCTCAGTGTCAGACACCCAGTGACTGTAAACACAATCTCCCACAGTCTGGTACTTACCACAGTGTCTGTATTTTACACTCCGGGTTCCTCAGAGCCGCAGACACCAGTTTCACTCCTGAATCTCCCAGGTCATTATGCCCAAGTCTAAACACAAACAGACAGATTGATAAACAAACTGATTCAAACCGTGGGTCTGGGGGAATTTCTGTCACTCGGATATTTCAGGAAACATTAAACTGTCCAGTGAATCACTGATCGGAGTTCCCATCACTGTCAATGTCCCTCACTGCCCAGCTCCAGTGTATTTACCGAATGTCGGTAATTTCGTCTGTCGGTGTGACCCTCTAAACCCCACATATACTGTCCCATTCCCCAATGGAGAGAAAAGTGTTTCTGACCGAAATGCAGAAATGTCAATGGGACACAGCGAAATAGACCCACCCAAGCTAAAGGAATGGGGAAGAGAGATCCCACAGGAGGTAGGGGGTTGGGGAAGTGATCCCAGAGGAGGAAGGGGGATGGGGAAGAGAGATCCCACAGGAGGAAGGGGGACGGGGGGGAAGAGATCCCAAAGGAGGAAGGGGGATGGGGAAGCGAGATTCCACAGGAGGAAGGGGGTTGGGGAAGAGATCCCACAGGAGGAAGGTGGATGGGGAAGAGAGATCCCACAGGAGGAAGGGGGTTGGGGAAGACAGACCCCACAGGAGGAAGGGGGATGGGGAAGAGAGATCCCACAGGAGGAAGTGGGATAGGGAAGAGAGATCCTACAGGGGGAAGTGAGATGGGGAAGAGAGATCCCACAGGAGGAAGGGAGATGGGGAAGAGAGATCCCACAGGAGGAAGGGGGATAGGGAAGAGAGATCCCAAAGGAAGAAGCGGGATGGGAGAGAGAGATCCCACAGGAGGAAGGGTAATGGGGAAGAGATCCCAAAGGAGGAAGGGGGATGGGGAAGAGAGATCCCACAGGAGGAAGGGGGATGGGAGAGAGAGATACCACCAGAGGAAGGGGGATGGGGATGAGAGATCCCACAGGGTGAAAGTGGATGGGGGAGAGAAATCCCACAGAAGGAAGGGGAATGGGGAAGAGAGATCACATAGGATGATGGGGCATGGGGAAGAGAGATGAGACAGGAGGAAGTGGGTGGGGAAGTGAGATCAAACAGGAGGTTGGGGGATGAGTAGGGGAGATCCCATAGGAGGAAAGGGGATGCTGAGGAGAGATCCAACAGTTGGAAGGATGGGGGAGTGGGAACAGAGAGCCCAGAGGATGAAAGGGGGGTGGGAAAGCGAGATCTCACAGGAGGATTGCTACCTGTGCCACGTGCTAGTGAGGCTAGAAATAGGAAGATAATGCAGCTAAATACATGGCTGAGGGGATGATGCATGAGGGAGGGGTTCACGTTTCTGGACAATTGGGCTTTCTTCCAGGGGATGTGGGACCAGTTCGAATTGGACAGTTTGCACCTGAACTGGAGGGGACTAACATCCTTGTCGGTAGGTTAGCAAGTTCTGCTCCGGGGGTTTTAAACAAGGTTGCAGGGGGAGGGGAACCAGAGTGTTAGAGCAGATAGTGAGGTGGTGGAGGATAAGGGTCATGCGAGGACTGCTTCTATAGACAGATATCAATGGTTTGTATGTGATAGAAATGTTCTCAGGTGCATCTATTTCAATGCAAGGAGTATTGCAGGTAAGGCAGATGAGTTTAGATCGTGGATTGGCACGATGATATCGACATTATTGCTATTAGTAAGACTTGGTTTGCAGGAGGGTCAGGACTGGCAGCTTCATGTTCCGGGTTTCCATTGTTTCAGATGTGATAGAGGGGAGGGATGAAAGGGGGCGGAGTGGCATTACCAGTCAGGGGAATATCACAGCTGTGCGTAGACGGGACAGCCCGGAGGGTTCATCTACAGAGGCCATATGGGTGGAGCTGAGGAACGGGGAAGATGTGACCACACTAATAGGGTTGTATTATAGACCGCCCAGTAGTCAGAGAGAATTCGAGGAGCAAATCTGTAGAGAGGTAGCACACCAATGTAAGAAACAGAAAGTCATAATCGTAGGGGATTTTAACTTCCCACATATTGACGGGGACTCCCATTCTGAGAAAGGGTTAGATGGCGTGGAGTTTGTCAAATGTGTCAGGAAAGTTTTCTAAATCAATACATTGAGGTATCAACGAGAGAGGGTGCAGTACCTGATCTCCTATTAAGTAACCAGACAGGTCAGGTGACAGAAGTATGTGTCGGTGAACATTTTGGGTCCAGTGACCATAATGTCATTAGTTTCAAGATAATGATGGATGAGGATAGGACTGGTCCGCCAGTTAAGGTTCTGAATTGGAGAAGGGCCAATTTTGTGGAAATGAGAGAAGATCCGGGAAGAGTGGATTGGGATAAGTTGTTTTCTGGCAAGGATGTGTTCAGTAATTGGAACGCCTTCAAGGGTGAAATTTTGAGAGTGCAGAGTTTGCATGTTCCTGCCAAGATTAAAGGCAAAGTTAACAGGCAGAGGGAACCTTGGTTTTCAAGGGATATTGGCGATCTGCTTAAGTAGGTGTTTAGCAGCTATAGGAAACAAGGAACAAATGAGGTACTTGAAGAGTATAGAAAATGTAAGCAAATACTAAAGAAGGAAATCAGGAAGGCAAAATGAAGACATGAGGTTGCTTTGGCGGATAATGTGAAGGTAAACCCGAAGGGTTTCTACAAGTATATTAAGAGTAAAAGGATAGTAAAGGACAAAATTGGTCCCCTAGAAGTTCAGAGTGGTCGTCTCTGTGTGGAGCCTCATGAGATGGGGGAGATCTTAAACTGTTTTTTTGCGTCAGTGTTTACTCAGGAAACTGGCATAGCGGATATGGAATTAAGGGAAACAAACAGTAGTGTCATGGAACATATAGAGTTTAAAGAGGAGGAGCTGCTTGCTGCCTTACAGTGAATAAAGGTAGATTAATCCCCCGGGCCTGACGTGATATTCCCTCGGACCTTGAGAGAGACTTGTGTAGAAATTGCAGGGGCCCTGGCAGAAATATTTAAAATGTCCTCAGCCAGGGGTGTGGTGCCGGAGGATTGGAGGGTAGCTCATGTTGTTCTGTTGTTTGAAAAAGGCTCCAAAAGTACACCAGGTCATTACAGGCCAGTGAGCCTGACATCAGTAGTAGGTAAATTATTGGAAGGTGTTCTGAGAGATCGGATATACAAGGATTTGGACAGCCAAGGGCTGATAAAAGATAGTCAGCATGGCTTTGTGTGTGGTAGACCATGTTTAATGAATCCTGTAGTGTTTTTCGAGGATGTTACCAAGAATACATATGAAGGAAAGGCTGTGGATGATGTCTACATTGACTTTTGTAAGGCCGTTGACAAAGTTCCACATAAAAGGTTAGTTCTAAAGGTCCAGACACAAGGTATCCATGGAGAGGTTGTAAACTGGATTCGAATTGGCTGTGTGGGAGAAGACAGAGAGTGGTAGTGGATGATTGCTTCTCAGACTGGAGGCCTGTGACTAGTGGTGTGTCTCAGGGATCTGTGCTGGGACCATTGTTGTTTGTTGTCTGTATCAATTATCTAGATGATAATGAGATAAATTGTATCAACAGGTTTGCGGATGACACTAAGATGTAGGCATTGTGGACAGCGAGGAAGGCTTTCAAAGCTTGCAGAGGGATCTGAACCAACTGGAAGAATGGGCCAGAAAATGGCAGATGGAATTTAATGCAGACAAGTGTGATGTGTTCCATTTTGGAAGGACAAATCAAGGTACGACATACACGATAAACAGTAGGGCACTGAAGAGAGCGGAGGAACAAAGGGAGCTGGGGGTTCCGATACATAATTCCCTGAAAGTGGCATCACAGGGAGACAGGGTTGTAAAGAAGGCTTTTGGCATCCTGGCATTCATAAATCAAAGTACTGAGTATAGGAGTTGGAATATTATGGTGAGGTTGTATAAGACATTGGTGAGGCAAAATTTGGAGTATTGTGTGCAGTTCTGATCACCTAACTATAGGAAGGATATCAGTAAGTTTGAAAAAGTGCAGAGAAGATTTACTAGGATGTTGCCCGGTCTTCAGGAGTTGAGTTACAGGGAAAGATTGAACAGGTTACGACTTTATTCCTTGAAGTGCAGAAGAATGAGGGGAGATTTGATAGAGGTTTACAATATTATGAGGGTATAGACAGGGTAAATGCGAATAGGCTCTTTCCACATAGATTAGGAGAGATAAATATGAGAAGACATGACTTCAGCGTGAAAGGGGAAAGGTTTAGGGGGAGCATTAGGAGGAAATTCTTCACTGAGAATGTGGTGAGAGTGTGGAACGAGCTGCCATCTGATGTGGAAAATATGGACTCACTCTTAAGCTTTAAGAATAAATTGGATAGATACATGGATGGGAGAGGACTGGAGGGTTATGGACTGGGAGCAGGTCAATGGAACTAGCGGAATAAGGTTTCGGTACAGACTAGAAGGACCGAATGGCTTGTTTTCTGTGCTGTAGTGTTCTATGATTTTATGATTCTATGGGGAGGAGAGTTCCCACAAGCAAAAGGGGAATGGGGATGGGGAAGAGATCCCACAGGAGGTCGGGGGATGGGGAAGGGAGATCCCACAGCCGGCATGGGAGTGTGGAAGAGAGATCCCACAGGAGGATGAGGCATGGGGAAGAGAGATCCCACAGGAGGAAGGGGGATATAGACAGAAAATAAACAGGATGAAGGGGGAAGGGGTTAAGAGATCGGCCAGGAGGAAGAGGGATGTGGAACAGAGTTCCCACAGGAGGATGTGGGATTGGGAAGAGAAATCTCACAGGAGGAAGGGGGTCGGGGAAGAGAAATTCCACAGGACAATGGGGCATGCCAAAGAGAGATCCGACAGGAAGAATTCGATGGGGGAGAGAGATCCCACAGGAGGAAAGGGTATGGGGAAGAGAGTTCCAACAGCAGGAAGGGATAGGGAAGAGAAATCCATAGAAGGAAGGGGGATGGGGAAGAGCAATCTCACAGGAGCAAGGGGGATGGGGAAGAGAGATCCCACAGGAGGAAGAGGGATCGGGAGGAGAGATCCCACAAAAGGAAGGGGGATAGGGAAGAGAGATCTCACAGGAAGGGTGGTGGGGTGTGTGGACAAGACATCCCACAGGAGGATGAGGAAAGAGTAATAGAGAGTCCACGGGAGGAATGGGGATGGGGGCGAGATTCCAAAGAATGGAAGGGAGATTGGGATGAGAAGTCCCACAGGAGGATTCCAAGGGTAAACGATAATCCTACAAGACGAGAGGACGCAGACATTTTTTGTACGTGTGTGTTGGGTCTGAACAGAGGCCCAGAGGAGATGCGCCCTCGCTCTTTGCGTATCTGGAAGTGAGCAAAGTCACACACGGGGAAGGGCAGTGGGAGGACAATCTCACAATGGTATTTCTTTCCTTCTCACTGGGACAGTCTGCTGACGGTCTCTTGTCCCTCACCGGGAAGGGGTTGTGAATCTCTGACCCACCTGTTGCAGTCAGTGTCGGTCTGGGTGTCGGTAACAGTGAGAAGGAACATTGTCAATGGACGAGTCACAGGCAGCGAGAAACACGGCCATTCCTGTGATTTACTACCATTCAACCAATGGTCATTGTTCACTGATCTGATGAAGTCTCCAACATCCCTTCACAAGGAACCACAGAACCCTCCCGTCCTTGGGGAATTACTGACTGATCCCCTGGGCATTTGTCACAATTCTTCACAATCTGATTTACTACAAATTTACCAAAATTCCTTTACATTGAAACAACACAGTGGAACAGTTTCACAGATCAGAGTGAGAGATAAATCAAGTTACCTCAACTCCTGGCACTTATGCAACCCGGGTCCCAGCCGCTGTATTCCCTCATACTGAATGTGGCAGTTCTCCAGGTCGAGCTGTTTTATTGTATCACAGAGTCCGATGACATGAGACAGGACCGCGCAGTCAATCGGGGTCAGTGTCATTCCACTGAGTGAAAACCTTTCCACAGATCCCAGAGCGGCCTGAGCCAGTCCACGATTCTGAGACTCAAACAGGTAGTGCAATGTGTTCAGGAGGCTCCTTTTACCAGCTTCACTCTCCGTGTTTCCACTCTGGCGTTTAACCTCCTCCTTCACCCAGTCAATCACCCGGCAGGTTGTTTCATGAGGAAATGGACCCAGAAACTCCACCAGGCCCCGAGCTGTCATTGGGTTGGAGAGACCAGCAACAAAACGGAGAAATACCTCAAATCGCCCATCGGTCGTGTTGTGGGCTCCAGTGAGGAATTTCAGGATATTCCCGGGATGTGGATTCAGGAATTGTGCGACTGCAGCTACAAACTCTTGGATGGTGAGGTGTGGGAATGTGTACACCACGCTCCGGGCAGAATCCTCTCTCTCCAAAAGCTCCATCAGGAACCCGGACAGGAACTGGGAAGGCTGCAGATTGTAGTTGATCAAATCTCCACCTGTAAACACAATCTTCTTCTCGGACACTCCTCTGAAGGCCATCTGACCAACCCTGAGTAACACATCACGGGGGTTCTCAATCTCACGGCCATGGTTTTTCAGGATGTTGTAAATATAGTAGGAGTACAGTTGGGTGATGGTCTTGGGAACTCGCTGCGGGTCCCTGACTCTTTGTGTGAAGAAGGGGCCCAGTGCCAGAGCGAGGATCCAGCAGTAGGAGGGGTTGTAGCTCATGGTGTACAGGATCTCATTCTCCACCACGTGTTTGAAAACTGCTTCTGCCTCCGTCTGATCTTCAAAATACCTGATGAAATATTCCTTCCGTTCCTCACCAACAAATCCCAGGATTTCAGCCCAGACACTGATATCCGCCTTTTCCAATAAATGTAACGCAGTGGGACGGGTGGTCACCAGCACTGAACACCCTGGGAGCAGCTTGCCCTGGATTAAACTGTACACAATGTCAGACACCTTGCACTTGAATTCAGGATCTGTGTACTGTGATTCTGTGTCTCTCCGACCATCAACAAAGTTGATTTTGTCCTTGAATTCATCCAATCCGTCGAATATGAACAGCAGTCCCTCTGTGTGTTTCCAGACCTCTCCCAGGATATTCCCAAAGTAGGGATAATGATGCAGAATCAGTTCCTTCAGGTTTATTCTGCAGTTAATGGTGTTTAAATCCCGGAATTTGAAACTGAAGACAAACTGGAATTGTTGGTATATCTTCCCCGTGGCCCAGTCGTAAACAATCTTTTGTACCATTGTTGTTTTCCCGATCCCTGGGACTCCGGCCACTGCTGCGGACATCCCTGATTTGTTTCGAAAGAAATATCTTTGCAATTTTTGAACAAAGCTCTTCTTGAATAACTGATCAGTACGGATTTTTTCCAGCTTACTACGGAGATCTTTTTCTCTCCACTCCTCGTGGTCTCTGCCTCTTGCCAGCAGCTCATGTTCCACCAGTGTCCGATCTCGAACAGTAGAAATGACCGTGAGCTCAGCGTATCGATCAACCAGCTGGAAAACCTTCACCTTCTCCCTCATCAGGATCGTGTTCACTCTCAGTTTTTCAGTCTCTGTCCGCAGAGTCTCCTTGTGTTTCCTTCGAACATCTTAGGACGGACAGAAACATGTTGTCAATGCCTGATCTGATGAACATGGAGCTCCCGACATATACTCGTTAAAGACACTGTTTGGGTGAAATCGGGTGATCAGAGATTAGAGTGTCTGAAGATGAACGACGGCCCAGAAACATTTCTGATCTGACTCTGATCCGCTGTTAAAGGCTCCACTCTCCCCTCTGTTGGTAGTTTGCAGATTCCCCGGTGTTCCAGCGAGCACCAAGTGCACACGTGATTCTGGAGAGGAGAGTGTTGTGTGGAGAGGGTGGTTTCACTGCTTTCACTGCTCAGCTTCTGCTGAACTGTGCAACCCCGCAGAGGGTAACAGTGGGGGAGGGGGCATTTACTTGCTCTATTGACTTTCACTTCTCTCACAATGGACCCCATGTTCTTGACACTCCTTTAGGATTAAGCTGTCAGTGCTGAGTCACAGAAAAGGAACATAATTTCTGTTTCCTTTTCCAGGCTGAGCCAGTCACGGTGTAACACACCCCGCACTGGTCTACAGTCTCTAATTCTCCGAGGAGCTGGTACATGAACCCAGGCAATTCCCCGATGATGTGCGGAAGAGCTGGAACCTGAAGAGGATGGCAGTGGTAATGGGGAACTCTAAAGTCAGGAGGGCAGGCAGGCGATTCTGTGGACACCGATGGGACTTTGCCTCTCAGGTGCCATTGTCCGAAATGTTTCTGGACGCGTCCACAATATCCTGAGAAGTGAGGTTGAGCAGTCAGAAGTCATAACAAACATTGGTAACAACGACATAGGAAGAGAAAAGGGAGGAGGTCTGGAAAACAGAACACAGGGAGTTAGGAAAAAAGCTGAGGAACAGGACCTCAAAAGTAGTGATCTCAGGATTGCTGCCTGTGCCACCCGACAGTGGCAATAGAAATAGAATGACGTGGCAGAGAAATGTGTGGCAGAGCATTTGGAGCAGGGGGCAGGAATTCAGATTTCTGGATAATTGGGACCACTTCCGGGGCAGGTAGGACCTGTACAAAAGGCACAGGTTGCACGTGAATCTGATGAGGACCAATATTCTTACGGGCAGATTTACTGGAGCTGTTGGGAGTGTTTTAACCTAAAATGGCCGGGGGACTGGAACTAGGACGATAAAGCTGTGGATGAACCAGCGGTTTTACAAGTAGATGATGGGTTTAACATGAATGTTAGGGTGGACAAGCCAATGAATGGGTTCAAATACAGACAGAGCAAACTGTTAAATTGTACCGCATAGACAAAATTCAAAAGGGTGGAGATGCCGGACTAAACGCATTATATTTAAATGCACGCATCATTTAGAATAAGGTGGACAAATTCTTGGCGCAGTTAGAGATTGTTGTGGGCATCACTGAGTCGTGGCTGAAAGAAGACCATAGTTGGAAGCTTAATGTTAAAGGATAAACGTCTTGTCGAAAGACAGGCAGGAAGGCATAGTTGGTGGTGGTGTGGCTGTGTTGGTTCAAGATGGAGTCACATCTTGATAATGAGGTTACATAGGGTTAGAGAATGTTGAATCTTTGTGGGTGGAGATGAGAAACTACAGGGGTTAAAAAAGCTTTATGGGAATCTTATATTGGTCTGCAAATAGTAGCGAAGGTGTGGGTTTGAGATTGCAAAGGGAGCTGGGAAAGGCGTGTCATCAAGGTGATGACATAACTCAATATGCACGGGGAATTAGAAAATCCAAAAAACTTCAGGAGTTGGATCAGAAGAGAGGGAATTTATTGATTACCTACGAGAGCGCGTTTTAGAGCAGCTTGTGCTTGAGACTACTCAGGAAATTTCTGTCTTTGATTGGGTGTTATGTAATAGCTCGGATCTTATAAGGAAGCTTAATGCAAAAAAACACAGAACTGGTAGTGATCATAATATGAGTGAATTCATACTGCAGTTTGAGGGGAAGAAGCATAACTTATGGTATCAGTATCACTATGGAATAAAGCGAATTACAGAGGCATGAGAGAGAAGCTTACCCATGTAGATTGGAGAAGGATACTAGTGGAGATGACGGCACAGCAGAGATGGCTGAAGCTTCTGGGAATAGGTCTCAAGTTGCAGAATGGATACGGCCCACGGAGGAAGAAGTTCTCAAGTGTCACGTGCAGGCAACCATGGGTGACAAAGGAAGTTAAGGATTGCATAAAAGCCAAGGAAAGGGCGTACAAGATAACAAAAGTGAGGGAAAGTTGTATTAATAGACAACCTTTAAAATCCAACAAAAGGCAACTAAAAAAAGCGATAAGAAGGGAAAAAGATGAAATATGAGGGCAGAAAAGCCAATAATATAAAGCAGGATAATAAACACCTTTTTCAGGAATATAAAGAGTAAAAGGGAGGTGAGAGTTGATACTGGAAAATGATGTCGGTGAGATAGTAATGGTGGACAAACAAATGGCAGAATAGCTTAATGTGCTTTGCATATATCCTCACTGTGAAAGACGCTAGCAACATGCAGTGGTCTGCGAGGGACAGGCAATAGGAGTGAGTGCCATTGCTATTACAAAAGAAAAACATCTCGGCATACTGAAAGCTCTTAAGGTGCAAAGTCACCTGGGCCAGATGGACTACATCCCAGAGATCTGAGAGAGATTGCTGAAGGGATGACGGATGGATTGGTCATGATCTTTGAAGAATCACTTGATTTGGGCATGGTCCCGGAGGACTGGAAGATTGACATTGTCACTCTAGTCTTTACGAAGGGAGGAAGGCAAAAGAAGGAAAATTATCGGCCAGTTAGCCAAACCTCTGCGATGGGAAAGAAT
Source organism: Hypanus sabinus (assembly GCF_030144855.1). Classification (NCBI taxonomy): domain Eukaryota; kingdom Metazoa; phylum Chordata; class Chondrichthyes; order Myliobatiformes; family Dasyatidae; genus Hypanus; species Hypanus sabinus. Next base: position 47,219 of record NW_026779685.1, read on the forward strand.
TGGAGTCTCTTACTAAGGTTGAAGTTTCGAGGTACTTTGAGATTAATGACAAAATAAGTTAGCAATGGTTCTGTTAGATTTCAAGTTGGTAGTAAGAAGCAGGCTGGACTAAGGAGAGTCTTTGGATGCCATTTACTTGGATTTTCAGAAGGCATTTGATAAGCTGCCACACATGAGTCTGCTTACCCAGATAAAAATCTATGGCGTCACAGGAAAGATACCGGAACGTGGAGCGGAATTGCTGACAGGCAGCAGACAGCGGGTGGGAATAAAAGGGGCCTTTTTCTGATCCGCTGCCAGTGACCGGTGGTGTTCCTCAGGGATCGGTATTGGGACCCTTGTTTTTCAGATTGTTTGTCAAATATTTAGATGATGGAATAAATGTATTTGTGGCAACGTTTGCGGATGATACAAAGATAGGCAGAGAGGTCGGTACAGCAATTGCAACAGGACAGAGGCCGAAGGGAATGTCTGTTAATCAAACTCATAGAGGCCTCTGGGTACAGATCCCGAGATCGGGAAGCTTCCGGGTGTTGTGACAAATGCAAATTGCTTCCTGTCCTTCAGCCACAGCAACAAAAACCTGTCTTCCAGATTCTGACCGTCTCTAAACAGGCATGTAAAGACATGTGTTCAGAAATAAGCGCTCACCTTTCAGATGCTTGGGCACTTCAGAGAAACCCCGCTCAGTTTCCATGTAGGCGAACTGGCCGTTACCTGTTCAAACAGATTAACCTGCATGAAGTCTGTTCTATATAATACTATAAATTCATCAGCACTTACATCTCTAACACACAGTATATTGTTCACCGTACCTCGTTCCCGTATTTCATCCAATATTCTGCTCAGCTTCGGTAAATGGTGATGTAGTTTCACATAGGATTCCCACATCATTCTCCGGGCCCCGGAGCCCTTCTCCATCACCAGATCCAGGAGCTGTTTGGAAGCGCCCGCTCGGTTTCCCTTCTCCGCGAGCTCAGCCACGCTCTTTAATGAACAATGGGGAATATATTGAGGAGTGGAGGGATGGGTGCAAATCTACCCTGAGCATGGACTGACCCAGCATATTTTGCAGGACAAAGATTGAAGAGCCATTGAAGTTTTCGTTGCAGGAAAGAGATTTTAAAAGTAGTTAGTGTGGTCAGTCATGACTTTCTGAATCCCACAGATTGCAGAGTACTTACCCATCTGGCAAGGTTTAAAAGGAGCAGACATAGTGTTAGTGAGCCAGAGATAGAGTAGATTATTGATACTTCGTGTCAGGGAGGGCTCAGTGAGGAGAGGCAGAGGATTTAGGTAGATCTTGGGTAATATTTCTTTTCTTTTTTTCACGGTTATAACAGTGGGAATGCCAAGCAGATAGTGGGATGCTCTTCCTATTGGGTGCGGCAAGACAGGGAGACCTCCAGTGTCGCTGACAACTGCACCTTCGGGAATTTCATCCAACTGCAGCTTCTTACAGACTGTGCTGAGGAATTGGAGATGGAGCTGGATGAACCCGGGTTCACTCGGGGGGCTGAGGTTGACTGACAGACTGTACAGGGAGGGAGCTGGACGAAGGACACAGGCAACTGGGTGACGTCAGCGGGGTAAGGGAACAGGACACAGGCAACTGGGTGATGTCAGCTGGGGAAGCGGGGGTATGTGTAAGAAGAGGATAGACAGCCACTGAAGAAAACCCTCTATAACAGGTATATGGCTTTCTGTTTCGGGGTGTGACCTCACAGAGGAAAGCCACAGTGATTATGCCTCTGGCACTGAGTTTGGCTTTGTGACTCGGAAGGGATGAGAAGTGCTGAGCTGCACTGACAGGGGGAGTTCAATGTCAGGAGAACAGACTGGAGATTCTATTTACGAGAACAGGATTTTTGGATGGTGTGTTACCAAGGTCAGTGATATCTTGTATCGACACTGAAACTGTCTTAAGGGCAGTATGACCAGGTCTTGGTCCACGCTGGTACCAATGACAAGAGTAGGAAGTGTGATGAGATCCTGCAGTGATACAGATCCAAAATTTCTTGAAAGTGTTATCGAAGTTAGATGGCGTTGTAAAGCTTTTCGGACATGGGGCTTCATAAATCAAAATATTGAATACAGAAGTTGGGATATTATGTCGAAACTGATGTTGCAGAGGCTAATTTGAAGCAATGTGTACACCTACCTCTCGGAAGGATATCAATAAGATTGAACGAATGCAGAATAAAATACAGATTGTTACCAGGAGTTGAGGATCTATAGAGAAAGTGTGAATAGGTTAGGACATTACTCCATAGAATGTAGGAGGACCATGAGAGATGTGAAAGAGATATACACATTTATAAAAGCTATAGAGAGAGTTAGTGTGAAAATGCATTTATTACTGAGGTTGAGTGAGACTGGAATTAGAGATCATAGGGTAATGATGACAGGTGAAGGGCAAAGTGAAGGGGAACCTGTTCACTCAGAGGTTGCTGAAGAGCGCGGAGCGTGCTGCCATCTTAATTAGTCGATGTACATTCGAGTTGATTACTTAAGATCAGTTTGGATAAGTTCATTCAATGGGGGAGTTTTGGACGTCTCCAGTCCGGGTTCAGATCAATGGGACTAAGCAGATAATAGGTCGGTGTGGGCTAGATGGGCAGAAGAGCCTGTTGCTGTACTGTAGTGTTTGATGACTATGACTAGGTGAAACTATGGCCGGTTCACTGTTGATTTTTGCCAGGGTAATGCCTGGTGAACCGCAGCAGCTTCACCCTTCACTGCCAGGCTCCATGAGGGGTCCAGTGCCAGCCAACAGCTGGAAACTGGCAGTGAGGAGCAGCCAGCAAACTCAGGACTATTGTGTATGTGTGACAGACCAAAGGCGACTGGTGATAATGTTGAGTAAGAAGTTTGGACTGAAATTGTCAGCTGCCTCACGTGGAATGTCGTGTTCAGTATGGTGTCTGGCTCTTCACTAATATTCATTCTGGGTGGTAATAGGTGAACGCACTCCAGTAGCACGAGGACCATTTGGAAAGCTGTTTCTTTGTAATTCTATGTTAGCTGTAGATGCTTGGAATATTTTCAGTGGCACTAATGTTGCACTTCCCATGTTAACTGTATATGCTGTGGTAATTACAAACTCAAATTGGAAGTCACAAGGTAACAGAAACATGAGGCATGTTGGGATATTGATCAAAAAAGGGTCAGCATTTCAAATGAGAGACGATAGTCAGTGTTGCCTGAGTTGAAAATGGGGTTGAAGGTAGACTGAGAATGAGCTGAGAAATAAGTCACTATATATTTGATTTGTGGGAAACCCGTGGGTCATGAGAAGAGCACAGATTGGTGAATGGCCATTAAGGTCGAACATTGGGAACATGGTGTAATGTCAGAGAGAGTGGTGTAACGTGGTTCTCTGTCCACTTGCAATGTCCGTCGAGTATTACATCACTAAATTCACCAGTATCCTAATCTGTCTATAAATGAATGTGATCAGCAAACTGGAGAGAGGCGTGTATTGGTTCCGGATAAAGGTTCCGGATTTTCGCAGAGGAAAACTTTTTTCTTGATGTTCACCACAGGCATTACAGGATTTTCACAGCCGAGAGGTGCCGTTACACCGGTTCTGTCGGTCTGTGTTAGATTCAGTAGAATCTACACTCAGCCTATGTTCCAACCACTTACGTGATACTCTCGCTCATTGAAATGATGATCATGAGTTAGCATGAAACCGACTTCCTCCACACCCTGCTCAATCGCCTGCTCCAGTCGCTCCATGTAGAAACTCGTCAACTGGAACAGTTGGTGATCCTCACAATTTGACAGGAAGGCGGAGATGGCGGAGTTCAGATCTGTAGTCGGTCATAGAACATAAAATAGTAGAGTGTAGCATGCGTAAGCGGACACGATGCCATTTTAAACCGATCCCATCTTCAGGAACATGATCAATGTCCCTCCGTTCCCGGCCAACTCATGAGTTCAAACACCTCTCAGACGCTGCTGAGTATCTGTTTCCAGTCTCTCCCTCGGCAGCTCATTCCAGACACCGATCACTCTCTGTGGAAAACATGCACCCTAAATCCCCTTTAAACTTTAGCATCTAAACTTAAACCTGTTACCTCAGGTTTTTGTGGTGAAACTCGTCTGCACCCTCTACAGACCCTCCACATCATTCTCGATTTATGCACAATACTGAAATTGTCACTTAACCAACGCGTATCCAGTTACAGTCTAACTTTAACAAATACCTCAACTCATCGTTAGCACACTACCAATTGTGTTGCCACCTTCAGGGAGCTGTGCACATCCATCACAAGACCCGACAGTACATCAATCTTATTATCAGTCCCAACATTCACCGTGCACATTGCTCGCGAATTTGACCTCTCACATTTGCCTGAATTATCTGTACATAGGAACATAAGAACATAAGAGATAGGAGCAGGAATAGGCTAATCGGCCCCTCAAGCCTGCTCCGCCATTCAACAAGATCATGGCTGATCCAATCTTAACTCTAGTTTTCACCGAATCCCACAAGGCAACAGAGCCAACCAACAGGGCACCATGCCGACCATTTTATTTTATTATTTATCCCGCCCAGACCCATGTGATCACCCGGGGGAAAGAAAAACAATTTGCCAATTGAGGAGAAAAAATCTGGAAAATACCTCTCCGACCCATCCAGGCTATCGAAAACTGGTCCAGGAGATCACATGGCTGATCTAAACCTAGCCTCACGTCCACTTACCTGCTTGCTCACCGTATCCCCTAATGCCATTTTTATCCAGGAAAGTGTCTATCTCCATTTTGAATTTATTGAGTGTTTTCGCTTCCACAGCTATCTGGGGCAGTAAAATCCACAGCCCCACTACCCTCTGAGTGAAGAAATTTCTCCGGATCTCAGTCCTGGAATGGCATCCCATTATTTTAAGATTATGACCCCTAGTCCTAGTTTCACCCATCATTGGGAACATTCTCCCAGCATCCACCCGATCAAGCCCCTTCACAATCCTATATGTTTCAATAAGATCGCCTCTCATTCTTCGGATCTCCAATGAGTAGAGTCCCAATCTACTCAACCTCTCATCATACATCAACCCACCCATCCCCGGAATTAACCTAGTGAACCTTCTCTGCACTGCCTCGAGAGCCAGTATGTCCTTTCTTAAATATGGACACCAGAACTGCACGCAGTACTGCAGGTGTGGTCTCACCAATACCCGGTACAACTGCAGTAAGACCTCCCTGTTCTTATACTCCATCCCCCTTGCAATAAAATCCAGCATTCCATTGGCCTTCTTGACCACCTGCTGCACTTGCATACTAACTTTTTGTGTTTCCTGCACCAGGACCCCCAGATCCCTTTGCACAGAAACACTTTCCAGTTTCTCTCCATTTAGATAATAACTTGCTCTATTATTTTTCCTGCCAAAGTGAAAGACCTCACACTTGTCAGTATTATATTTCATCTGCCAAATGTCTGCCCAATCACTCAGCCTATCTATGTCCCCCTGCAGGGTTTCAATGTCCTCCGCACTCATTACACTCCCTCCCATCTTTGTGTCATCAGCAAACTTCGATACGTTGCACTTAGTCCCTTTCTCCAAATCATGAATATAGATTGTAAAGAGTTAGGGTCCCAACACCGACCCCTGCGGAACACCACTAGTCACCAACTGCCAGTCTGAGAATAAACCATTTATCCCAACTCTCTGTTTTCTGTTAGAAAGCCAATCCTCCACCCATGCCAGAATATTATCCTCAATCCCATGATTTTTTACTTTAAGTAATAATCATTGGTGTGGCACCTTGTCAAATGCCTTTTGGAAGTCCAAATACAACACATCCACTGATTCTCCTTTATCTACCCTATATGTTATGTCCTCAAAGAACTCCAACAAATTTGTCAAACGTGACTTCCCTTTTGTAAAGCCATGCTGACTTTGTCCTATTAAGCTATGTGTATCCAAATGCCCTGTTACTGTTTCCTTAATTATCGATTCCAACATTTTGCCAACCACAGATGTTAGGCTAACTGGCCTATAATTCCCAGCCTTCTGTCTATTGCCCTTTTTAAATAAAGGATTTACGTTAGCATTTTTCCAATCTGCCGGGACCATTGCCGAGTCCAGCGAGTTTTGAAAAATTATCACTAATGCATCCACAATCCCGACCGCCACTTCCCTTAAGACCCGAAGACGCAAGCCATCCGGTCCAGGGGATTTATCCACCTTCAGTCCCATTAATTTATCAAGTACCATTTCCTTGGTGATTTGAATCGTAGTTAGCTTCTCTCCCCCTAGAGCCCCCTGTCTATCCAGTGTTGGGATATTTTGTGTGTCCTCTACTATAAAAACTGATACAAAACTGTTACAAACTGATACAAAACTGTACATGGTGACTCTCTGTTCCTATTTCTAACTGGATGCTGAACACTTTGAAAACAGTCCCAAATTTATTCATCTCCTCCAACTCTGTAAATCAACGAATAAGTCCACCCAGTATATGATTAACCTGTTTGATTCACACACACGACGCATGGCGAAACAGTGATCCTTGCGAACACTACTGGTCACAGACCTTCAGCCAGAACAACGCTCCTCTGGTGCTGACTCCATTTTATGTACCCAAGACAGCTTTGAAATCAACTTACAGATCCTCAGCCTGAAACGTTGAAGGTTATTTTTTTCTCTGTAGGTGCTTCCGGACCTGCTGAGTTCCTCCAGCATTTTGTACGATGCCCTCTCCACTTATTATTTTGTTTTACTTTAATCCTATTCGCCAAGGACATTTCATTGCTTCAGTAGCCCCACCCCCCCACCCCAGATTCCCTGTGTACAATTTCTCTTGTTCACCGTCTCCTGCACCCAGCCCGTCCTCCCTCAATATAACGTCCTTTCTCGGCCACAGAAAAACAAACACCGGGAACTCCCTCACCTCCATTGTGCAACAACCTGTTAATCTGGGGAGAATTCACCATTGCCCTTCCAAACAGAAAACAACATCTGTTTCTCTCAATGGCTGTCGGAGGCATTTCCCACATCAGGGCGTACCGAATGCTGACGGAAATTCTATCTGTTCCCTCGACTGTTACATTGCCCGCTGTTGTATTCCTGTCTGAGTGTTACCCACTCCCAACTTATTCAGGGGCTCCTTCTCCTTTCTCTCAGGTGAAGATTTGTGCGGTGAGCAGAGTGATTCAACTTTCCGGTTGTTAGGTCCCTGCGCTGGACCTGGTGAATTGTTCCAGTGCTCAAGGTCGCTTTAACAGGTGGAACAATGACCCCGTTTGTTGGCACTCTTTTGCCCAGTTATCGCCCAAGTTTATCCCTCTGAACTATTGATAATTTGACTACACGTGCACCATAAGGACAGAGTTTTAATGAGAATGAGCTCAGTGAACATACCTGTGTCCATTCTGAGTCTGACTGAGGTTGGTTGATCGTCGTTTTCTTGTCTGCCGTCTGGGTGGCAGAAAGCTCCACCTGCTGGCAGTGACCTGAATTACACAAATAAAGGAGTGAGTCAGTTACTCTGCCCTTCATAATATAAACCATATTTGTAAGGTCACTGCTCACTCTCCTACATTTCAGGGAGCAAATGGAGATTGAAACAAAGACCTCCAACTGAACACAGAGTTCAAGATGATAGCAAGGAAATATAAGGAAACTTTCTTAAAGGAGCGATGCACTGAAGCTGAAGAAGCCAACAGAATTGGAAAAAGAAACACAAGAGAACTTTTACTAAATGTTAGGGAGATCAAAGGAACATTTCATGTAAAATGAGCATAGGAAAAGACAAAGAAGGGAAGGACCTCACAGAAGCAAAGGACATCAAAGGGAGTTGGCAGGAACACTCAGAAGAATTGCAGAAAGATCCAACAGCGAAGACATCTGCAATGACTCCCTCATCGATCTGGAGCCAGACATTCTGGAAAGTGAAGTCGAATGGGCCATAGAAATCATTGCCAATAATAAGGCTGCAGGATGTGACAGGACTCCGGTTGAATTGTTTAAAACTCTAAAAGATGATGCTGTAAATGTGTTGCATACAATTTTCCAGAAGATCTGGGAAAAAATTAGAAACAACAATGACCTTTAAGCTGGATTAAGATGTGTTTTTATCCCCATACCCAAGAAGGGAACTGTAAAGCATTGTTCAAATTACTGAACATTTTCACAAGCTAGAAAGATAATTCTAAAGATTGTGCAAGCAATACTCCAGCAATATATGGAACCTGAACTGCCAGATGTACAAGCTGGTTTTAGAAGAGGCAGAGGCACCAGAGAGCATATTGCTAACCTACGCTGGATAATGGAGAAATTGAGAGACTTCCAGAAAAGTATTTATCTGTGTTTTATTGACTACTCTAAAGCCCTCAACAGTGTGGACCATAATAAACTACAGCAAATCCATAAGGAAATGGAGATACCTGGACATCTGCTGTGCCTTATGAGAAACTCACATAAATTGGCCACATCAAGAGAAAACAGTATTCCATGTTGGTAAAACAGAAGGTAAAGGAAGGGGAGGACACCAGAGATACGATGGCTAGGTAATACTACTCAGACAATGAGCCTGACCTTGTGAAATCTTGGATATTCAGTTTCCAACAAGGCAGCTTGGTGTGCAGTAACGGTGTTTTATTTCACTGTATTCATCAGCTTTCATGTATGGTTGACTGACTATTGAGTTTGAACATAAATTGGACAATGATTTTATCATAAACTAAATGCAATAATAAATATAAATGTTTTCAGTCAATAACAGACTTATAATTGTTGCATTTTGTTCCTCAGATAAATCGCTAATGCAGACAGGGAGCAACCATGCACCAAGCGTCCGTCCCCATAACACCCCCTTGGTGAGCCTGCTGGCCCAACGTGGGTCTGTTTACTCCATTGTTTAAACCCAGACACCTCAAACAAAAGGCATCCGCTGGGTCCCTCCAGCCCACCGTGTCAGATAGTAAGATCGTGACTTGTTCACAAAATCACTCAACACCGCACTTGTAGGTTAACACTTTACCGGTGTCTGCTACAAATATACTGAAGCCTTCTTCATCCTCGCCACTTCAGAGGAAATAAACCCCCTGTACTCCCACTGTCGCCATTGCAGCTCCGCTAACTCCTTGGAGAGGAAGAGCAGCATTAAAAAAACGAGCTTGTTGGATCTTTCCCGGGAGTCAGGTTAGGAAACGGTGGTGGGGTCCAGGGAGGAAACTCCTTCATGACGAAACCCATATTCCCGTTGGTTGGTATACTAAATTGGCATTTGCTGTCACCAGTGAGGGATAAGTAAATCTCACATCACTTCACATGAGATACCGGGCACGCGCAGCATGCTTAAATCGTCTAAATGTCAGCACGGGAGCGCAAGCGTGATGGCGCTCCGTGAGACGCATGAGCAGTGGGCTGGTGCACGCGGTAGATGAGGAGACTGTAGAGTCAGTAACAGGGAACGGGGAGCGCGTCCCTTGGTCCCGTACCGTGCTGGCCAGCTCACCGAATGAGTCATGGTCAATCCGCAACCTGCTGGGGTACAACATTAATACACCAATCCCCATGTATATACTTAATCAATGTAATGTTTCTTGTCAGTTCCACAATATAATTAGTTTGCTGATGTTATATTGTGTTACACTAATTAAGCTGTCAGAACTTGTCTAATCAACACACAAAATGCATAAGTGGACCACTCGGTCCTTCAAAACTGCTGATGATCTGATTTAAACTTTCGTTACGAATTGCCCCATGTTCATCTCGATAACACTTCAATCCCACTTTTTATGAAGCTGGGCTTCGAATGGAAACAAAGGCTTTTCTTTCACTGGTCAGTGAGTAGAACGAGTTCCTAACTCCCCCGATTAACTCCAGCAAAAATAAAATGGGAGGTTGAAAGAGGGAGTGGAGAGGGGAAACTGTTGCTGCTTTTCACTGCACGATGCCCTTTCCACAGTCAATACTTCCACAGTCTTTCTGAACATTGCATCTACCTTAATATCATCTCCTTCATCATCTGACCCAACACGCTGCCTCCCAGCAAAAAATGACTGAATTTAAAGCAATTCCGGTTGCAAGGGCATTCGTTCATGTCAAGTAAAGGTATTACCTGTGACTTTGGTACCGGGTCAAAAGGGAACATTGCAAAACCTAGTTCTGTTTAAGCACAGGTTCATAGGTTCTGGCAATTTATTGGAAGAAGACTACTTGATGTCGCCAGGCTATGTAAATATAAATTATTGGTTGCCATTTGCTAGTTAGGACTGAATGAAATGTGGTGCTGGAACATTTGGCTTCAAGAGGGTTTGCTCTTAGCAGAGGCTTGCACGACGATATACTCGAGGGCAAGTGTATCATTGCAGCTTGCAATAGACAGAGGAGTCAATGACATGTTGCTGCAGTTCATGGTAATTCCACATTTCTGCAATCACTACAGCAGGAAGCGCTGCGGGTCTCATAAAGGGAGAAAATTCTCAACGCATTTTGAGATGATTGCCACCTAACACAGCCAAGCAACGAAACAACAGAACTGATAAGAGTTTGAAATGAGCAAGCAATGTGAGGGAATGTGTGTGGCTTCACAGAGCTGGGATGCTGACAGCAATTAGCAAATCTGGAGTGATTCCAACTGACATAACTGGCACTTCTACATGTATTCACTCCCTCTCCAGCTATTTCCTACCTTCCTTGGTACAGATATGTAATGTCTGAAGGACCGGTGTTTGAATAAATGAGACTCACCAAATTTTCTCCTGACTGAATCAATGGAAACTCTGAGTCAGATGGGTCCTCTCCAGTTGATGCTCTCAGCACTCGGGCTGGTTCACGTTGATCTTCCCTCGTCTTTAGTTGTGATTTCTTTCCAGTTGTGGGCTTTTCTTCCAGTAAATCTCTCACTGTAGGTCTAACTTTAACCAGAGAGACGATGAAGCACGTTAACAACACAAAGGAGAACCAAGCATTAAACTGAAATTTAAATCTTGAATGCATATATAATGATCCGAGTGAAGAAATCTGGAACTGTCCCTCACAGTTTACAAAACCTAACAAGGGATACAAGGGAACACATACACAATGCTGGTGGAACTCATCAGGACAGGCAGCATCTGTACGTCAACTCGACTCTCTCCATAGATGCTGCCTCGCCTGCTGAGTTCCTCTAGCATTTTGTGTGTGTTGCTTCGCAGCATCTGACGATTTTCTCTTGTTTGTGATGGGATACACATACCGGGGCTCAGTCATGGTGTAAGATACAAGTCATAATACATAGGAGTAGAATTAAGTGATTTGGTCATTCTAGTCTGCTCAATAACCAATCATGGGGGATTATTTTTCCAACCCCGTATTCTTGCTTCCCTGCGATAGTACGCAACCTATTTCGCAAATCAGAACATGAATGTACCCAACGATAGCCTCCACCACACTCTGTGGCATCGAATTCCACAGATCAACCAACATTTGGCTGAAGTAATTGGTCTCGTCTCAGTTTCATAGTGAAGCTTCTTTATTCTGAGGCTGCACTCAGATCCCAGACACTCCGCCTAATCAAGACATCCTCTCCATTCCCAATGTATCCAGGCTTGTTGTTATTTAATAGGTATAAATAATTACTCCCACCCCCCACCCCCCACCACAACCACCATCCTTCTGAACTCTACTGAACACAGGCCCCAGGGCTATAACATGCCCCACATGCATAAAGCTCATCATTTCCTGGCTTATTTTGTGAACCTTGTTATCAACAATTGTACTGAACAGATGTCCAGGATTAAAAGGACAGATAACCGGTACCAGGATAATTTACAGGGAAAAGATCTGATTTCATTACTGTCCTACTATCACAAAACGAGCGCAGCTGCACTGCTCCATTCACAGGAAATTTAACATGTTCCAGAGTGAATGTAATAAAGAGAAACTGGAATAACTGGAAATGCTCAGCAGGTAAGGAACTGCCGTGGGGAGAGGACCAAGTTAACAATTCGGTTTCCTGACCTTTTGTCAGAATGGTTACAAATATTACCCAGTTTTTACTGGAAATCCTGTGTTGTTTACTTTGGAGCAGCAGAGACTGAGGAGAAATCTGTTAGAGGTTTGTAAGATTGTGAAAGACATTGACAGAGTAGTCAGGGAGTATCTTTTCAGTGGTTAGAAATGTCTAATACCAGAGGACATGCAATGAAGGTGTGAGGGAGTAGATGCAAATGGAATGTGAGGGTAAGTTGTTTTACTCAGGGAGGGAGTGGTGAATACATGGAATGAGCTGCCTGTTGTGGTGGTAGAAGACAATACATCGGAGTCTTTGAAGACACATGGGTGTGAGGAAGATCGAGAGGATATGGATATTGTGTAAGACGGACCGATTAGTTATTTTTTGGGGGGGCTTGATTTCTTTTTTAACTGGTTTAGCACACCATTGTGGCTGAAGCACCTGTTCCTGTGATGCACTGTTCCATGTTCTGTTCTATCTCCAGCATCTTGAGTTTCACTTTGACTCCCAGTGGCAGATAGGTGGGAGTGAGGGGGAATTTCCAAATGTGAATTGAATTCTGAAACTCTGTTCTATTTCTACCGGTGCAAACACAAAACTACATGTTTAATCACAGGCTCACCCTGTGAGGGACAGAATTGGAAATTCAATTCCCTGCTTTTCTTCCAAAGGAACTATAGAGTCAAATATCTAAGCACAAAACAGAAATTCTAACTGATCATTTCATAAACCCAGGAAACTTGATCCCCGAATTAATTTTATCTGGTTAAAAAATTAGTGGCATCTATCCCGGGACCCCACCTTACTGGGTCACAGCCCACACTGAGAGTTTAGGACATCTTTCCCATTTTCCACATTGGGTGGCATCAACACAGATTCAACCTGATAGTTTTCAACCCAATTTCCCAATTCCACTCAACTTCGCTTCCCAAGAGACTTAACCCCTTCCAAAGCAATGTACTAAAAAGCTGAAAACGAAATGAATATTCAACAGATAAAGATCATCTGTGGAAAGATGATTTTTCAGGTCCAACACCCTGAATTGAAATGGCTTTGAACATTTTTTTGATTTGATTTCAGGTCTCAAGCATCTTGAGTGTTTTTTTAATTTTCAGCTGCTCACAGACAGGCGACAGTGAGTGTGAATTTCCAAACACGTTGAGGATACTGAACCCGAGGTAGATAACCAGTGATGCAAACACTGAACAGCTCACTCCAGGTACTCACCGCCTCTGTGTATTGAGGTTAACTCGCAGGTCTATTCGATCTGTCTGCTGTATTGTTTCTGTGCCCTTCGGTTCAGACTCACTAACCCCGGGAAACGAACACTGGTGTATGTGGCTGGGCATCAAGGGTTTACAGACTACACAAGGCTGGACTCACTAACCCTGGGAAACGAACACTGGTGTATGTGGCTGGGCATCAAGGGTTTACAGACTACACAAGGCTGGACTCACTAACCCTGGGAAACGAACACTGGTGTATGTGGCTGGGCATCAAGGGTTTACAGACTACACAAGGCTGGACTCACTCAACCTGGGAAACGAACACTGGTGTATGTGGCTGGGCATCAAGGGTTTACAGACTACACAAGGCTGGACTCACTCACCCTGGGAAACGAACACTGGTGTATGTGGCTGGGCATCAAGGGTTTACAGACTACACAAGGCTGGACTCACTCACCCTGGGAAACGAACACTGGTGTATGTGGCTGGGCATCAAGGGTTTACAGACTACACAAGGCTGGACTCACTCACCCTGGGAAACGAACACTGGTGTATGTGGCTGGGCATCAAGGGTTTACAGACTACACAAGGCTGGACTCACTAACCCCGGGAAACGAACACTGGTGTATGTGGCTGGGCATCAAGGGTTTACAGACTACACAAGGCTTGACTGTACCAATGACGCCCCCTCCCTGGCACTAACCCCGGGAAACGAACACTGGTGTATGTGGCTGGGCATCAAGGGTTTACAGACTACACAAGGCTGGACTCACTAACCCCGGGAAACGAACACTGGTGTATGTGGCTGGGCATCAAGGGTTTACAGACTACACAAGGCTGGACTCACTAACCCTGGGAAACGAACACTGGTGTATGTGGCTGGGCATCAAGGGTTTACAGACTACACAAGGCTGGACTCACTAACCCTGGGAAACGAACACTGGTGTATGTGGCTGGGCATCAAGGGTTTACAGACTACACAAGGCTGGACTCACTAACCCTGGGAAACGAACACTGGTGTATGTGGCTGGGCATCAAGGGTTTACAGACTACACAAGGCTTGACTGTACCAATGACGCCCCCTCCCTGGCACTAACCCTGGGAAACGAACACTGGTGTATGTGGCTGGGCATCAAGGGTTTACAGACTACACAAGGCTTGACTGTACCAATGACGCCCCCTCCCTGGCACTCCAAACAATGCCTCGAAGCACACAACACAAGCCAGCCAGGAAAGCCACTACCCCGACAGCTGAGCATCCAATGTCGGTAACAGCAAATTTAATGAGGACTCTGGCCAGAAGGAGTGTACATGTGCACATTGATGTCTTCACAGCTATCGTCAACACTTCACTCATCCAGGCTGCTGTTCCCATGTGCTTCAAATCAACCACCATTATCCTTGTACCAAGGAACTCTACATATTCGGAACAAAGTGACCTACTGCCCAGTGGAGTTGTCGCCAATCAGCATAAAGTGCTTTGAACGGCTGATAGTGGCATACATCAAAAACTCCAATCCTTGTTCACTGGTCACTCACCAGTATGCTTACCGACTGAATTGCTAAGTGGCAGATGGCATTGCATCTCTCATTCTCCTTGGCCTGACATGCCTTAAAAAAAGACAAGTAGGTCAAAATGTTGTTTCTGGATTTCATTTCGGCATTCATCGCTGTTGTCCCACAAACCTTGGTGAACAAATTCCCATGCCTCCGTCTAAACACACCACTGTGCAACTGGGTGGTGGACTTGCTAACCAACAGACGACAGACAGTCAGAGTGCACAACTGGTCCTCCCTTCCCATCATCGTCAACCTCTGTGACCCTCAGCCTTGTGCTCAGACCATTGCTGTCCACTCTGCTCACACGATTGCAAATCCAGACTCCCGAGCAAGACCGACCTGCCATCAAGCACATATTCACAGAAAGGTGGTGGAAAAGTACCATAGGTCCCACACACCCTAGTCCGGGACTGTTTGTCCCACTCACATCAGTCCATCAGGGAAGAGACTACATAACATCCACGCCTGTACAATCATCCTCGAAATAGTTATTTTTCCCTTTTTGAATAGTGAAGAAAACTATTGAGGCTTGGTCGACCTCATTAAATTGGTTTGCAATCAGCCTGCAGTCAGAACATTTCTTGTAAACATAGCAGGAGTAAATTGGCCACTACCCCACCAAGCCTTCTTGACCCAAGCAGTGAACTCATGGCTTTCGTTCCGCAATGCCGCCGGCTGCTCTCTGTAACTGGTCACACTCCTCCCCCACGCCCCCAACTGTTTGCTATTTGTCGAGCCTTTGAACAGAATCAGCGTCTTTGCTTCTACAGGACTTTCAGAAGATCAGCTCGAAACACCCACAATAAACACTCTCAAAGAGAGAACAACGAACATTTATCGGAAACGGCAAGTTCTGATAAAAGTGAACTCATGTTGTCTGAACAGCTCTTCGCACGCTTGCTTTGCAATTGTAACACCCGGTTAGAGAACTGTTCCAAATCTCAAACATCTCTTGCAGACTCTCTGGTGTTCACTCCTGTCGCAGCATCATTTCCCTGCTGACATTGATTTACAATCACACCCACTTTGCATCAAATTTATATCAAAATTGAAAACACTCGGAACCCTCACTTAATGTCGACGTCGCATCGTTGCTTTTGGGCTGCTGTTTCTTCACAGCATTCGTGTGATCTGTAATAATGAGCACCCAGACCCGGGCATCTTACAGCCGTATCTCCGTATTCGCAAACAGGCCCAACTCAAATATGACGATTTCGGAATAGTAAAAAAATTCTATCGAGGCCTCCATATCAACACACAGAAGAGTTTAGATACAGTTTTGCATAACATACAGCTGACACTAAGAAGAACAAAATAAAAAGTAGGGTTTTGATTTTGAGAAACACGGAGAGGACGCTAATTGGCAAATTCAGAAACCTGTGGGAATGAAGAGAGGGCGGGGAAAACAGAGCCAGAACATGATAAATCTCGTGGCGAAAGGGGTGCAGTAGTAGGGTATATAAACGTGAATTCTGTAAACACACTGTAAGGCAGAGGGTGGAGTCTGAGTGCAACTGTGAGCGAATAATCAAAAATGTTGTTCATGAATTTTCAGACTGGAACAACGTGACACTTCCTGCTCCGGGGGGGGGGGGGGGGGGTGGGAAGGAAGAGGTAATTCACCGAATGAAAAATAATTTGAATAATTTAGAAAAAATTACCAGGGCATTCGGCAGATTCCCACATCGGAGGTTAAGTCAAGAAGCCTCAGTGACTTAACGTTAAGGAAGCGATGGTAACATAGATTCGGCATCGGCTTCCTGGGAGAAGCCAGTAAGCGGTAGAAAGTGTTTTGGTCCTCTGACTGGAGACCATTGACTGGGTTCCTCGGGGATCGGTGCTGGGTCCATTGTTGTTTTTAAGCTCTGTTAGCACTCTGGTTGATTTAATTGCTGCAATGTTTGTTTTTGGTTCAGAGACAGGTATTTTGCATGAGAGATAGTCCGTACTTTTTAAATTGTTTTCCAATAACTCTGGAGTCAGACCTTTACTGTAAATATACCACGCAGAAATCGGCCACTCATCCCATCCGGCCTTCTATCCCGTGCAATGAAATTATGGTTTTCGCTCCGCAATCCCGCCTGCCGCCTGCCTCTTTCTGTAACCGGTCACACCACCTTTTCCCACCACCGGCCCACACCCGCTGTTTACTGTCTCCCGTGGCCTTGAAAGGAATCAAAATCTTTGCTGCTACAGGATGTCAGCGTGATCATTTCGAAACACCCACAGCAAGCACTGTCTCAAACATCTGAAGTGACAAGTATTGGAAATGGAAATCGTGTTGTCCGAACAGGTTTTCCAAACGCTTGCATTGAAAACGTAAACCCTGGTTAGAGATCTGTTTTATAAACATAAACTGTGGGAAATCCCAACGACGCTGACAGGAAATTGCAGGATCACAAATACAACCGCCGACAGAAGGGGGTTAAAATGGAGCGAATGAGCTATTGATCACTAATCCAAAACACAGAATGATTTGAAATAAAGATCGAAATAAATTTCGCAAGCTGAATTATTCTCACCTTAATTCACCAAGAATGTTCAGTCTCCGTGTGGATATATTTTCAAGCCGTTTTCTTCCAATTTCATATCAGACAATCGGACGGACTTCAGTTAGTAGCTGCGGGGGAGGGGCCGGGTTGCTGTTTGTGAGACTCACAACGCGGTTTTCTGTGTCAAGCTGCTGCCTGTCCGTAGGGCGGATTCCGACACGCAGACATTCCTCAGATCGGGAGCGGCTTCTCTGCTGAAAACAAGCAAACCAGTTGGACATTCCGCCCTCACATACAACTGTGAACAAAGCTAATTTATAACAATATTTAAACATTTCCGTTGCAGAAGAAAAAAAACTATAAAAGCAGGATAATATAGAAAAAAAAATGTTCCCCTGTGTCTGCAGTCTGAAGGTTAATTGTTACAATGGCCATTCCGTTCCGCTGAATTCAAATCCAAAGCGGTTCGACAGAACACCGTCATTCAACCGTGAAGAAAGTTTGACCCTTTCTGCTACAGGGAAGAGCGATAGAACAACTGATGCGATGTAAAATACATTAGCTGGGGTCTCTAAGGTCGACAGTACTCTTTTCCATAGACGCTGCCTGGCATGTAGAGTTCCTCCAGCACTTTGAGTGTGTTGCTCGGATTTCCAGCATCCGCTGACTTTCTCTTATTTGAGAGAGATCGGTGACGGGTAACTGCCCGTGGGATATTTCGTATGTTGCTATCAGAGTGAAAGATGCTTTCTGCTTGCACTCAGTAGGGGCTGGTGTTGTTATTCTGAGACTCACAGCGCGATTTTCCGTGTGCAAGCTGCTGCCTGTCCGCAGGGCGGGTTCTCTGCTGAAACCACACAGACCAGATCGACACTCCTCTTCAACTGCACCAAGTGCAATTAATATTGTATTTAATTCTGTTACAGAAAACAAAGCAACAAAAAACAGATGGTAGAGAAAAAAAGAAGTCCCACAGTGTCTGCAATCTGAATGACTACTTGTTACAATTGCTACCAGACGTTGTGAGATTCCAGCATTTAATTTTACCCCAAACTCGCATCATTTGTAGTTTTAATATCATATTTTGGAATGTAATTAAATAAATTGCTCTGTGGCTTTCTCCACTGCGACGTCCCGGACAGTAAAACAGTAAAATTTCACGGTCGCTCTGTTATTCTGAATGGTGAGTTTTTATTTTGTGTGTGTGTGTGTGTGTGTGTGTGTGTGTGTGTGTGTGTGTGTGACTGTGACACAGAGAGAGAGAAATCGGAGAAGGTAACAGGCCCTGCCCCGGGGGACATTTTAAATTTTAAAATTCGTGCGCAAGGCTCATCTGCACTGACTCAGTAGAAACTGCCCTACAAAATCTGTGTGACTGAAGGGAACGACGTCGATTCTTGTAATGCATTTGGCCAATAATTAATTCGTTATCTTGAACCTGACAGAGCTCCATTGTCCCCTTGTATTGTCTCCCATTCCCGAGAGAAACCGAGCCCCGTTGTAAGCAAGAGCTCACTGATTTGCAAAATCGGAGACAACATTTACTCCAATGTTGAAACGGGACAGTGCTGTCCCGGATGACAAATGTGCCGACCAGGCACCGAGAATTCAGTCTGTGCTGCTGATCCCGACCCTCTTCGGTTTAAGAGTGTCAGTCGCTGATTAAAGACAGACAGGTCCGGATAAACTGGGTTTAATGAGGCCGTCCGTAGTTCTAATCCAACATCACCTTACCGGTCTGGTACAGGTCGACCGGCGGGAGGAGAGGGGACCAGGACAAATGCAGCAAACACAGGCCGAATGACAGACGCTGGGTGAACCTTCCCTCGCGTCGCAAGTAGCTTCTGTCTGGATTTCCGTGTCAATCTCACTTTTCCTCCTTATTCCTCTGACGCAACCAGCGGGGTGGAGCTTCTCCGTTTTATTCAGCCAATCGCAGACTGTCAATTGAATCCAGCCGGGGTGAGGCTCCACCCTGTGTGTCCGGCACAGGGCGAGATTCAGCTCCTCACCCGTCACAGCTATTTCGAGGTCAAATTATTTAAGGCGTTTCAGAGCAGGGAGGACTAATAAAGGAGGGGTAGCTTTACCAGTCAGAGAAAATGTCACGGCACTGCTCCGTCAGGACAAATTGTAGAACCCGACTAATGAGGCATTCCGTCTGGAAATGAGAAATAAGTAAGTTATGGCCACGGTAATGGGGCGATATTAAAGACAACCCGACAGTCCCAGGGATTTAGAGGAACACATTTGGAAGATCGTATATTGTTGCAAGAAACTTAAGGTTGTTACACTTGGTGATTTTAACTTTTCACATAATGACTGGGAATCTCATACTGTAAATGGACCAGGTGGGATAGAGTTTGTCAAGTGTGTCGAAGAACTTTTCCTTCATCAGTACCCAGAAGTCCCAACAGTAAGCTTGCAATACGGAATCTGCTATTAAGGAATGAGGCAGGGCAGGGGACAGAAATTTGTGCATAGCAACACTTTGCATCCGGTGACCACGATGCCAATAATATGCAACTAAATATACAGAAGGTTCGGCCTGACCCGTGGGTTGGGATTCTGAATTGGAGAAAGTACAATGTTGATGGTGTCAGAGTGGATCTGGCAAGTGTGGATTGGGACAGGCTGCTGCTTTGTGGCAAAAGTGTACTTGGAAGGTGTGATGCCTTCAAAAATGAAATTTTGCGACTACCAGCTTGCAAGTGCCTGGCAGAATGAAAGGAAAGGGTAACAAGCGTAGGGACGTTGATATCCAAGAATTATTGAGGCGCCGGTTAAAAGAAGAAAGGAGGTGCAAGGCAGAGAATGGCAAGTTGGATCAAATGATGTCCTTACGGAGTATAGTAAGTGCGAGAGAAAGAAATCCGGGCGTCTAAAAGAAGGCATGAAGTTCCTCTGACAGAGAATTATTGAGAATTTCACCAACATGATCCGAGCAAAAGGATTGCAAGGGATAAAACTATCACTGGAAGATCGGAATGATAATCTGATGTAGTCTGATGTAGCGTATTTCAGCGGATTAAGGGATATTTCAGTGTTATGAGAAAGGAGCTGGCCAATGTAAATTTGAAAGAGCTGCTGGCAGGGATGTCAGCAGAGTAGCAATGGCGTGAGTTTCTGGAAGAAACGACGAAGCTGCAGGACACGTGTATTCCAAAAATGAAGAAATGCACCTGTGGCAAAATAGTACAACCGGGGCTGAGAAGAGAAGTCAAAGCTATTGTATAAACAAAAGAAAGGGCATACAACAAAGCAAAAATTAGCAGGAAGATAGAGGATTGGGAGGTTTTTAAAATCTTACAGAGAGCAACGAATAAAATCTGTAGAACTAAAAAAATATGACAGGGAAGTTACTGACATAGTTAGAGCATTGACTGATTGGTAGGAGGCAGAGATTGGGAATAAAGGGTCCTTTTCTGTTTGGCTGTCAGTGACCAGTGGTGCTCCGCAGAGGTCAGTGTTGGGAGCATTTCTTTTTCTGCTGCGCATTAATGATTTTGATGGTAGAATAGATGATTTGTCGCCAAGTTTGCAGATGATACAAAGATTGGTAGCGAGGCAGGTAGAGTTCAATAAACAGGTGAGATGCAGAAGGACCTAGGCAGATTAGGAGAATGGGCAAGAAAGTGGCAAATATTCGAAAATGCATGGTCATGCACTTCAGTAGCAGAAATAAAGGTGCGTACTATTTTTGTATAACGGGGAGAAAATCCAGGAATCTTAAATACAAGTAGACTTGGGATTCCTTATGCAGAACACCTGGAAGTTTAACTTGCAGGTTGAGTCAGTGGTGTTGAAGACAAATGCCATATTTGCATTCATTTCAAGAGGTCTAGAATACAAGAACAACGATGTGATGCTGAGGCTTGACAAAACACTGATGAGGCCTCCCCTTGAGAATGGTGAACAGTTGGGTCCCTCAGCTTAGAAATGATGTGTTGGTATTGGAGTGGGTCCAGAGGAAGTTCGCATGGACGATTCTAGGAATGAAACGGTTATCACACGAGGGATGTTTGACGATTCTGAGTCAGCACTCGTTGGAATTCAGAGGGACGTGGCGGAGGGTGGGGGGGTGGAATCTCATTGAATCCTTTCGAATGTTGAAAGGCCTGGACGGAGTAGATGTGGAAAGGTGGGAAAGTCTACGACAAGAGGATGCTCCCTCAGGATAGAGGGTCAGCCTTTCAACACAGATACGCGGAGACATTTCTTTAGCCGAACGTGGTGAATATGTAGCTGCTACCTGCAGCTGTGGAGGTCAATTCGTTGGGTGTATTTAAGCCAGAGACTGACAGGTTCTTAATTGGACATGGCATCAAAAGTTACGGGGTGACGGCCGTGAAATGGGGTTGAGTAGGAAAAAGAAAAGGATAGTCAGTATGCCTTCCTATAGACTTTTTCGAGGAAGTTTCCAGGAAAGTGGATGACGGTGATATACTGGATGTTGCCTACAAGGTCCCGCATGGGAGGCTGATCAAGAAGGTTCAGTCGCTCGGCATTTGGGAAGCATTCAGGATTCGGCTTTATAGTGGTGTGCCACAGGGATCGGTGCTTTGGCGTTTGTTGTTTATCATCTATATCGAATATCTTGAGGCTAATGTGGTTCACTGTTGAGCAGATTCGCGGATAGCACCAAGTTTGGGGCTGTAGTGGACAGTGTGGACGGCATCATCGCTTGCAGAGGATCTGCATCATTTGTAAAGATGGGCTCAAAAATGGCCGATGGAAATAAATGCAGTAAAGTGCAAGGTTTCGTACTTCTGTCGGACCAACCAGGATATATCTTGCACAGTCAATGGTAGGACACTGAGGTCTGTGATCCATAATCCCTTAAAAGTTGTGCGACAGGTAGATATGGTCGTAAAGAAAGCCTTTGGCCCGTTGCCATTCATGCATCCACGTATTGAGTAAAGGAGATGGGATATCATGTTGAAGTTGTATAATACGGCGGTGAAGTCTAATTTGGAGTATCGTGTACAGATTTGGTCACCTACCAACAGGAAAGGTGTAAACAAGGTTGAAGAATTACAGACAAAATGCAAGGATGTTGCCGGGTCTGTGGGACCTCAGTTATAAGGAAAGATTGAGCAGGGTAAGACTGGTTTCCTTAGAAAGTGGAAGATTGAGAAGGATTTGATAAAGGTATACACAATTACAAGGGGCATAGATGGGGTAAATGCAAGCAGGCTTTTTCTGTTTGGTTTGGGTAGGGCTACAATCGAGGTAAAATGTGAAAAGTTTATTGGGACCGTGGAGGGAAATATAGAAACATAGAAAACCTACAGCACAATACAGGCCCTTCTTTGGCCCACAATGCTGTGCCGAACATATACTTACTTTAGGTAATTACTCTAGGTAATTCGTCTTCACTCAGCGAGTCGAGACTCCATGTTGAATGAGTCTGCAGCAAAAGTAGTGCGGGCGAGCTTGATTTCAATCGAAGTTTGTACCGATGCATGGATAGTAGGGATATAGAGGGTTATGATCCCGGTGTGGGTCGGTTGGGGTAGGCAGTTCAAATGGTTTCGGTATTGACTAGATGGGCTGAAGGGCCTGTTTCTGTGCTGTCGTTTTACATAACTCTATGTTCCGGGACACATAATTTCATCCTTTCTTCTAGAAACAAACAAAAACCGGTTCGCCCATGTACGATTCAGGGCTGTTTATGAATATTCATTCATTGCCACCAGCATTAACTGATTATTGTATTTCCATCCGGGCACTACTTGCCACAAGAAACACCTTCGCCCTCGGTTAACCAGGGGTTGTTGATTCTCACTGCGCCTGAAACTTTTGTGAAGTTTGTCTTTCTTAACAGACGCCCATTCAAACTGGCCAGAAATTGTGCCCATGTAGGGACTGAATGGTTGTTTGGAAATGGGCGCTATTGAGGGAGTGACGCACGAACTTGCGATGGGCGTCCTCGCTGTTATTGGAATGGCCGTCGGGGAGGGAGAGACGGAGAACCTGACAATCTTCACCGCAGTTAACCCAGCTGTCAGAGAGGCGATGACGGATTGATTGAAAATTAGAACCAGCCAGGGGGTTGTGTGGTAGGGAAAATGGGAGTCAAGAAGGGAATGATTTCCAATTTAAAAATATTTAAGCGAGTGCAGAGAAAAGCGCTGATGACATTTTCAGACTGACAGGCTATGGTCTACGGCAAAGACAGTGAGTGGAGAATACAGAGACTGTGGTAAATGGAAGGAAAGGGAGAGAGGGAGAGATGGAGGGAGGGAGAGAGGGAGGGAGAGAGGGAGAGATGGAGGGAGGGAGAGAGGGAGGGAGGGAGAGAGGGAGGGAGGGAGAGAGGGAGGGAGATAGAGTGGGGATAGAGAGGGGCAGAGAGAGGGGGAGAGGGAGAGGGAGGGAGGGAGAGAGGGAGGGAGGGAGAGAGGGAGAGATGGAGGGAGGGAGAGAGGGAGGGAGGGAGATAGAGTGGGGATAGAGAGGGGCAGAGAGAGGGGGAGAGGGAGAGAGGGAGGGAGAAAGAGAGAGAGAGACAGAGAGGAAAGTGTTGGCAGCGTAGGATACGGAGATGGGCGTAGGAAACCCCCCTTGTGGCGTAAGGAGCAGGGCAGAGTAGAGGTACATACAATTCTGAACGGTACAGATCGGGTTAATGCAAGCAGGCTTTATCCACAGGTTGGGTGTGACTGGCTCTAGACGACATGGGTTAAGTGTGAGGTGGAAGGTGAAATATTTAATATGAAAATAAGGGGAAACTCCTTCGCTCAGTGGGCGGACAGAGTGGGATCTAATGGAAGTTGGATGTGGGTTTGATTTCCAAAAACGAGACACAGATTAACAGAGTCATAGAAAAGTACAACACAGAAACAGTCTGTTCGGCCCATCTATTCTGTGAAAAAAACTGCCTGTTCGCATCGACCTGCCCCGGACCACGGCCGTCCATGCCCCTGCCATCCAGGTACCGATCCAACCTTCTCTGAAACTTTGAAAACGGGCTCGCATCCAACAACTGCGGTAGCAGCTCGTTCCACACTCTCACCATCCAGTGAGTGAAAACGTTTCCCCTCACTTTCCTCTTCAGCTTATCAAATTCCATCCGTCGCCCATGACCACTGACTGTCGTCTGGCCCAACCTCGGTAGAAAAAAGAAACACGAGAAAATCTACAGATGTTGGAAGTCAAAGCAACACGCACACAATGCCGCTGGAACTCAACAGGCCAGGCCGCATCTATCCAAAAGAGTAAACGTTTCAGGCTCAGTCCTGATGAACGGTCTCGGCCCGAAACGTCGACAGTTTACACTTGTGTATAGATGCTGCCTGGCCTGCGGAGTTCCTCCAGCAATGTGTCGGTGTGTTGCTCAGTGGAAATATCCTGTTTGCATTAACCCGATATGTATCCGTCAGTATTTATTATGCTTCTGTCAAATACCCTCTACGCTGCAAGAATTAAAATGCCATCCTATCCTTCTTTCCTTAAAACTCAGGTCTTCCAGATCCGACAAGTTCTTTGTAAATTTCTTCCGGACTGCTTCAACTTGATTTATAGCTTTCTTGTCAGTAGATGATCAAACCTGCACACAATACTCCCAGTTAGGCCTCAATGGCGTCTTCTACAACTTCAACATTACATCCTGTCTCTTGTAATCAGCACTTTGATTTATGAAAACCAGCGCCAAACGTTTTCATTTCGACCCCTATATACCTCTGTCGGCAGTGAAATGAATTACGGACTGGTATTGCCAGATCCCTTTGTTCCACCGCACACCCCAGTGAACCGTTCACTGTGGAAGTGTTACCCTGGGTAGTCCTACTGAAATGCAGCACCTCGCACTTATCTGCGGTAAAATCCATCCACCAGTTGTACGGCTGGTCCAGATCCCGCTGGATTCCAACAGTCTTCCTTGTTGTCCACTGCTCCCCAAATTTTGGAGTCATCCGCAAATGTGCGGATCCAGTTCGCCACATTATCATCTAGATCAATTATAGAGATGTCAAACAACAGCGGACTCGGCACCGCTCTCTTTGGCACTCCGCTAGTCACAGGCCTCGAGTCAGAGAGGTAATCACTCTCTCGCTTTTCCCGCAAAGCTAATACTGAATACAATTTACTACCCCTTATTGAATGCCAAGCCACTGAACTTTATTGACCAGCATCCTATGCGGGACCTTGTCAAATATCTTGATACGGTTCATGCAGACAACATCCATCTCATTGCCTTAATCAACGTTCCTAGTAAATTCTCCTTAAAACGCTATTATAGACATTAGACAGGACCTACAGGGCTCAAGACCGTCCTGACTATCCTTAATGAGCTCCTATCAGTGACATAGATGTGAAACCGGCACCTATCACATAGATGTGATCGGTACCGGCCCGGCACCGATCCGCTAGTCACAGGCCTCCAGTCAGAGAGGCAATCACTCTCACTTCTCCCGCAAAGCTAATACTGAATACAATTTACTACCTCTCATTGAATGCCAAGACACTAATCAGCCCCTGTCCATTCAAAAACTCATAAACCTGACCACTCAGAATACCGCCCAATATCTTTCCCACTGCTGATGTCAAGCTCCCATCAGGAGAGAGGCTTTCTTAAACATTGGAACAGCATTACACATTACCCATCGACACGATGGTGCAAGTGTCCTAATTCTGATGATTTATAGTATGGTCGTGTTTTTGAGTCAGAGAGAGTAATTTATTCGGCCAGGATGAAAAAGGCAGTGCGGTCTCGATGGGCCAAATTCCCCAACCCTGCCCTATATCTTTTCGCCTTATTCTCTGTCCTCCAATTTCCCGTTTTCTCTGCCGTCACTAATGGTGATTCAAACATTTCTCCTGGAGCCCGAGCAGTTTCTGCATTTGCCAACCACAAGTTCGGAAGGAACACCTTGGCAGGACCTGAGAGTTTGTCAACCGAATTTGCCTCCAGGCAGCAACATGTCCGCCTCTGTAATAAGTATATGGTCAATGAGCTGCTTCGCCTCGCTTCTATATATTCTGTGCAGATTCTGCCTCCGTCTCCCGAGTAAAACTGATAACCCCCACAGCCCCTATAACTATCGGTTTCATGCACTGATGACCATTCTGGATTCCAATTCTGTCCCTCGCAATTCTTCTGCTCTTTCCTTTTCTGTAGAATCCTCTTCGGATTCTAGTTCACATTGTCTCCTTGGCAACCTCCTGTCTTCTTTAACCTTCCTGTTCTTCTGTTAAGTGTTCTCTTGCATCTCCCATACCTCAGACGTACCCCATTTGTGGCTATCTGCCGATACCTGCTAAGCAGCTCCATTTATTTCTTTAATGTCTGCCTGAATATCTCTTGAAAACCAAAGTTCTCTAAACCTGTTATATTTACCTTTGATTCTGACAGGCGCGTACAAGCTTGGTACTCTCAAAATGTCACTTTTGAGGGCCTCCCGTTCGCCAAGTCACCATTGCCTGATAACAGCGTGTCCCAAAGCACAATTCTCAAAGCCTTTTTAGATACCATCAAAACTGGCATTTCTCCAATTTATGATCTCAGCCCGCAGGCCAGACCGTTCCTTATCGATATTTCCGTTTAAAATAATGGCATTGTGATCACTGGATGTAAATATTTAGCGTACACAATCTTCTGTCACTCGCCGTGTCTCAGTACCTAATCGGAAATCAAATCTTGCACACTCTCTCGATGGGACTTCCATGTACTGATGAAGGAAACTTTTCTGAACACATTTAACAAACATTACCCAATCTGGGCATTTTGAGCATGGGAGACCCAGACGATGTGTGGAAAGTTAAAATCACCTACTTTCACAGACTTATGTTTCTTTGAACAGTCTGTGATCTCTGTACAAATGTGTTCCTCGAAATGCCTCAGGCTGTTAGGTGGTCTGTGATATAGCCCCAATAACGTGATCCTACAGTTCTTATTACTCAGTTGTACCTACAACGCCTCACTAGAGGAATTCTCCAGTCTGTTCTGATGGAGCACTACCACGATATTTTCCCTGGCTGGTAACGTGACCACTTCTACATTAACTCCTCTCACTCCGTGGCGTCTAAAACAACGGGACCCTTGAATATATATTTGTCACTCACGCCCCTGTCATAGCCAAGCCTCACCAATGACTACAATATTGTAAATCGTATCGATTCATGTCTTCATCTCATTTGCCTTTCTTCAATAGTTCTTGCATTGAAACATACGCAGAGCAGGACATTAGTCTCAACATGCGTTACCCTTTGATTCCTGACTTTGCCTGAGGGCTTAGCATCTGTTTAAGAAAACTGAATAAGTACGTGGATAGGAGGGCAGTGTGAATCAGCAGAATAATAATTTGGCACAGAGACGCTGTAAAATATGGAGTCCGAGAATCGTGTGCGGTAAAATCCGCTATCGGATATGGAGACCAGTGGCGTATGCGTTTAAAATTCCGTCGTATTCCCTCGGTGGATTTGTTCGGTGATTGTGAACATACATGACTAACGACCCTGCAGCTGGGGACTGAATGAATAGTTAGTCTAACAATTCTAATCAGACACACCATCTCCTCGCATTTCACCCTCACTCCTGGCTACTTACCCCGTGTCCCTCATCACTTCCACCTCCCAGTCCCTCGTCATTATCCGGCCCTCATTATCCCTGACTCCCTCATCGTTTCGCCTCTCCCTCAATACTTCCTTACCATCGCCCATCTCAATCATCATTACTTCTTCACCACCTCTCTCCCTCTCCTTTCCCTCTTCTCTATCCTTCAAAGTTACATACCTACGACCAGTATTCCAATCTCTTTCACCCCTTTCCTCGCTCTTTCCTTCTCTTTCACCACTCTCTATACTCTGTTAACAAATCGTACTCCTCTGTCGTGTCTCTCTTCATCTCTTCACTCTCTCATGCCTCTCTTCCTCTCTCACTCTCTCCCCTCTATCCATTTGTTTATCTTACTCTTCCGTTCTCCCTCCCATCCCACAATCCCTGTTCAAGCCCTATCACACGCCAACTCATCTTCAGTCTCAGTCACCCTCGGCCTTCCGCTTTCCATCTTCCCCTCTCGTACCCTCTCACCTCACTCAAAGTCGTCTCTCACTCACTCAGTCATATCCCTCTCTGTAAACCTCCTCCATATCCAGCTCTCCCTCTCTATCTCTCTCCCTGTTCCACCCTCTACCCCTCGCACTCCCAAACACTGTCCCTGCGGGCTCCCGTATCCCACACTGCCTTCCCCTCTCTCTCCCCCTCCAAATGCTCCGCTCACACCACCCGTTCTCGCTCTTCGCTCCCTCTCTTACTCTCTCAACGGCATCTCCCTCTCGCAATCTATCTCACTGTCCGTTCTCTCTCTGCTCTCTCTCTCTCTCTTCCTCCCTCCTGTCACAGCCTGCTCTCTCGCCTCGTCTCATTCACACATCAACAATAATTAAATGCCAAGTGTCCTCTATAACAAGGATCTTTGGAGGTTCCAGATCTTCGGTAATGGTCTTTATATATGAGGATTAGAGGGATCTTGGATTCCAAGTCCATAGGACACACAAAGTTGCTACGCAGGTTGTCACTGTGGTTAAGAAGACATCTTTTTGCAATGGACCTTATCAATCATGTGTTTGAGCTTAAGAGCCGAGAGGTAATGTTGCAGCTAAATAGGACCCTGGTCAGACCCCACTTGAAGTACTGTTTTAATTCTGGTCGCCTCACTGCAGGGAGGATGTGGAAACCATTGAAAGGGTGCAGAGGAGATTTACAAGGATGTTGCCTGGATTGGAGTGCAGGCCTTATGAGAATTGGTTGAGTGAAATCGGCCTTTTCTCTTGGAGTGACGGAGGATGAGAAGTGACCTGATAGAGGGCTACAAGGTAATGATCATGTGGATATTCAGAGGCTTTTTTTCCCAGTCCTGAAATGGCTAGCATGAGAGGGCACAGGTTTAAAGTATTGGAAGTAGATACAGAGCAGATGTCAGGATTAAGTTTTTTTTTATGCAGAGAGTGGTGTGCGTGGTTTGGGCTGCCTACGGCGGTGCTGGAGGCGGAAACGATAGGGTCTTTTAAGAGACCCCTGGATGGCTACGTGGAGCTTAGAAACAATAGAGGGCTGTGACTAAGCGTGGGTAGTTCTAAGGTAGGGACAGTTACGCCACGGCTTTGTGGGCCGAAGGGCCTATATTGTGCTTTAGGGTTTCTATGTTTCTATATTAAGGAATGCTACAGTTGGGAATAACGATAACTCATTTATCTAAATAAATCGTGAAAAGTATTTTTAAAACAACTGGAGAAAATTGTACTCTCAGTTAAAAAAATTGAAAAAGAAGGATCGGATAAATATCGATTCTATCGATCTTCCCTGCTGCAGAAAGGGTTAAATATAATATTAACGCGACTTTGCACATAATGAGAGTGATTTGTGGAACCGGTTCAATTGGATTTCAGCCCAAAGGCCGCTCCCTGTTCTCAGGAATGGGACCAGACAGGCAGCTGCTTGCACAGAACAACAACTCGTAACTTCCAAATCAATCAATGACCTGGCCTCTTCTCCTTCCTTTCCAGTCCCGCTGAAGGGACTTGCGGCGAACCGTCGGCCTAGTATTTCCATCCATAGATGCTGCATGGCCTGCAGCGTTTCTCCAGCATTTTGAGTGTTGCCCTGGTTACGAATGATCCGCGAGAGGGAGCGCGTGGAGGCAGCGGGCGGGCCTAGCTGAAAAAAACAACTTCAAAACACCCCTCCTCTCAGAATATTCCTGGTGAATTAAGATGAGAAGATGGAATTAAGAATGGAATAATTCGTTTTCTGATAATGTATTTTGTATCTTCATTTGCAAACAACCCGTTGTCTGCGTTTGGATCAGTGATCAATATGTGATCACCTCTCTTCTAAATCTCTCCTGGTGTGGGGATTGTGCTCCTGACATCTTCACTGTACCTACTTCCAGGCACTTTAAAACATTGCCCTCTCTTGCTAGTCAATTCAGCTCTGGGGAAAAGCCTCTGACTTTCCACACAACCAATGCCTCTCATTATCTTGTACACCTCTATCCGGTCACCTCTCATCCTCCGTCACTCCAAGGAGAAAAGGCTGAGTTTACTAAACGAGTTCTCATAAGGCATGCTCTCCCATCCAGGCAACATCCTTGTAAATCACCCCTGCACCCTTTTTATCGTTCCCACGTCCTCCCTGAGGACGACGAGAATTGAAAACATTACCTCAATTGGGGTCTGACCAGGTTCCTATTTAGCTGCAACATTACCTCTCGGCTCTTAAACTCAAACCCATGATTGATAATGTCCATTGCACCGGATGTCTTCTTAACCACAGTGTCAACCTGCGTAGCAACTTCCTGTGTCCTATGGACTTGGAATCCAAGATCCCCCTGATCCTCATATATAAAGACCATTACCGAAGATCTGGAATATCCAAGGATCCTTGTTATAAATGCCACTTGGCATTTAACTATTGTTGATGTGTGTATGGGATGAGGTGAGAGCGCAGGCTGTGACAAGAGGGAGGAAGAGAGAGAGAGAGAGCAGACAGAGAGAGATAGATTGCGAGAGGGAGAACGGTTTGGACGAGTGGTGCATTTGGAGGGTGAGAGAGAGCGGAAGACAGCGTGGGATACGGGAGCCAGCAGGGAGAGTGTTTGGGAGAGCGAGGGTAGAGTGTGGGACAGGGAGAGAGTTGGAAATGGGGGAGGTTACAGAGAGGCATATGAGTGAGTGAGTGAGAGAGACAGTTTGAGTGAAGTGAGAGGGTGCTTGAGAGGGGAACATGGAGAGGGGAAGGCAGAGGGTTACCGAGATTGAGAGTGGGATGGCGGGTGATAGGGGTAGGGACTGGGATTGTGGGATGGGAGAGAGAATGGAAGAGTAAGAGAAACAGATGGACAGAGTGGAGAGAGTGTGAGAGAAATGAAGAGAGGCATGACAGCGTGAAGAGATGGAGTACGATTTGTTATTAGAGGAGTAGAGAGTGGTGAAAGAGAAGGAAAGAGGGAGGAAAGGAGTGAAAGAGACTGGAAGACTGGTCGTAGGGTTGTAACTTTGAAGGATAGAGAAGAGGGAAGGGAGAGGGAGACAGGTGGTGAAGGATAATATAGATGGGCGATGATAAGGAATGGGTGAGGGAGAGGCGAAACGATGAGGGAGTCAGGGAGCAAGAAGGGAAGGCTGGAGTAGAGGGCCGGAAAATGAAGAGGGACTGGGCGGAGGGAGTGATGAGGGAGACAGTGTAAGTAACCTGGAGTGAGGGGGAAAAGTGAGCAGCTGGTGTGCCTGATTAGAATTGTTAGACTATCTTTTTATTCAGTTGCGGGATCGTTAATCATGTATGTTCACAAGTCACCGAACAAATCCACCGTGAGTTTACGTTTCTACGCCGGGAGTTTTACCGCTTGCGGTACTGGTCTCCATATCTAACAGTGGGGAGTGTTACCGCATACGATTCTCAGTCTCCGTATTCCACACCGGTTATTGTGCACTGCTCCACAAAAGAGTGCCAAATTATTAATCTGCCGATTCCCACTCACCTGCTCTCCATAGCCCTCCCATCCACGTACTTATTCAAGTTTCTTAAACAGATGCTAAGCCCTCAGGCAAAGTCAGGAATCAAAGGGTAAAGCATGTTCAGACTAATGTTTTGCTCTGCGTATATTTCATTGCAAGAAGCATTGAAGAAAGGGCCGATGAGACCAGGACATGAATCGACACGATTTACAATATTGTCGTCATCCGTGAGGCTTGGCTATAACAGGGACAAGAGTAGTAGATATATATTCCAGGGTTCCATTGTTTTAGACGCCACGGAGCGGGAGGGGTTAAAGGAGAAGTGGTCGCGTTACCATCCAGTGAAAATATCGTGGTGGTGCTCCGTCAGGACAGACTGGAGAATTCCTCTAGTGAGCCGTTATGGGTGAAGCTGAGTAATGAGAAAAGATAGGACCAGGTTACCGAGGCTATATTACAGACCATCCAGCAGTCCGAGGCACTTCGAGGAACACACTTGTAGAGAGATCACAGACTGTTCAAAGAAACATAAGTGTGTGCAAGTAGGTGATCCTAACTTTCCACATATTGACTGGGTCTCCCATGTTTAAAATGCCTAGATTGGGTAGTGTTTGCTAGCCATTTCAGCCCTGGGGAACAGCCTCTGACTATCCACACGATCAATGCCTCTCATTATCTGGTACACCTCTATCAGGTCACCTCTCATTCTCCTTCGCTCCAAGGAGAAAAGGCCGAGCTCACTCAATCCATTGTCATAAGGCATGCTCCCCAATCCAGGCAACATCGTTGTAAACCTCCTCTGCATCCTTTCAATGCTTTCCACATTCTTCCTGTAGTGAGGAGACCACAACTGAGCACAGTACTTCAAGTGGGGTCTGACCAGGGTCCTATATAACTACAACATTACCTCTCGGCTCTTAAACTCAATCCCATGATTGATCAAGGCCAATGCACCGTATGCCTTCTTAACCACAGAATCAACCTGCGCAGTAACTTTGATTGCCCTGTGGGCTTGGACCCCAAGAGCCCTCTGCTCTTGTGCCTTCTTGATCAGGTTGGACGAGTTCAGGGACCAGGTAAGATCCTCGGAAA